>NC_056737.1:398860731-398908231 GCF_019279795.1 Protopterus annectens | reverse complement strand
GAACATTATTGGAAAGAAAAAATAAGCTGATACTCAAGGGACTTCTAAAATCTCCCTTTTCAGAGGCTATTTCTAGGTCGGAGGCCTCAACCCCTCCTAGAGCCCATAAGAAAACCTTGGATGTTTCTACTAAAGCTAAATCTTTGCCTTCGTCCCTGGATGGGGACTCCCACCAACCAAAACCTAAAAAGGCTAAAGTTTCGGCTCCGGAGCTTTCTCAGTCAGCCGTAGTGCTTTCGGTGCCTAGACCTTCAGCTCAGAGGCCTTTGGCTCCATTAGTGATTTCGGCTCCGTCTCCTCCTGCAGCCTTCTATATATTACTACTGTATCGGCACCAACCATTCAGTCAGCGCAGACCTTGACCGCGTCGGCTCTGAGATCTTCCTCGAACCGCCGCCTTTATTATTGGCTCCAGTTATGTCGGTTCCAGCTTCGGCACAGACAACCACTTCGACACCGATCCCTGTGTCTGTGCAGACAATGACCTCTGCACTAATGACTTCTTCAGTGCAGACAACAGTAGTCCAGTCTTTCTCGACACCGTTGTCCTCGGTGCAGTCAGATGAGATGGACACCGAGTCTGCCTCTTTTGTGGACAGGCCTGTTTCTCCCTCAGTCTCCATGAGGTCCACTAGAAGCATTTCCGAACATGTGTTGCGTCTTGTGGACCAGGCATTCTTGGCCAGAGGTATCCCACCCCTCAGGAACTATCCTTCCTTGGGAGGTGATCACCCATCTCCAAAAGACCCTTTCTTATTTTCCTCCTTCATTGCCTTTGAAGTCCATGGATATAGCACAGTCTTCCCCTTCTGCGGTTCTCTTTATGGATCTCACTAAGGAACCGCAGTTGCCTTCGTGGCAGGAAAGTTTTGCTACGACCCAGGATGTCAGCTGTGACACGCATAGCTTGCTGCTCCACAGCCATCCAGGGACTCCGGGTCGGCAGGCTGAGCTACTTAGAGGAGGGGTGCCCCCTGTCCTAGACACACATTTCAGGTGGACCAGCCTTCCAACTGATGGAGAAGGTATTGCTGTTGCTGGCGATTCCGGACTGTCTATACCTCCGCCCTCCTCTGTTATACTGGTTTCACAAGTCGCACCTAGCAGACACCGGGTGCAGGGGCCGCAGGACATATTCCCTCAGGAATCCCCTTTTCTACCATCTTCTCCAGCTTCTCCCACTGAGGAGGTCCACCGGAAAAGTTCGTGTAAGAGGAAGCACATGGACTCCACAGAGGAGTCCCTCAGCGAAGACACAGATTTCGATGAGGGGGAAGGATCCCCTCAGTCGCCGTCTGAGGTATCCTTTGGTGATATCCTCGAAATCCTCAAACAGAGAGATGACTGGCAGTCCTCTAATCCGACCTCTGAGGAATCTGGGTTCCTGCAGGCCTTTCTCGCCCGGCCCCCTACCTCCTGGGTTACTTCACCTGCCGATGAACTTGTCCGGCTCATCGTGCAGCATGTTTGGAAGGCTCCTGATACCGTCAAAGCTATTCCCCGGAGGCCAGATAAGATTTTGTCCCCACCTGCTTCGGATCCCCATTTGTCCAAATGTCTTCCCGTGGATGCTTTGGTGGTGGCAGCCGCAACAAAAAAGGCTCTGGCAGAAGAAGAAAGCCAGACTGTTCATCTGCCTTAACAGAGTCCCGTGCCCTGGACAGGATAGGGAAGTGCACCTTTGCTACAGCGACCTTTGCTATCAGGTCCCTGAATTATATGGCACATTTTACCAGGCTTCAGAGGGATCTCGTTTCTGAGCTGTCTGAAACCTTGGCTGGTGCTGTGTCTGATGAGGTCTGTGACAAAGTGGCCTCTCAGCTGGCTACCATTGAATCTATATTTAACTCCTCTATGCGACTGATATCTCATGCATCAGAAGGAGCCCCTAGAGCAGCAGGTTCAGCTGTGGTCTTGAGACGACATGCCTGGATGCGCTTGTGCAACTTCGTGGAACCCTTTAAGTCTTCTTTTCTTAATGCCCCTATTGAGGTCTCCTCGTTGTTTGGGCCCGAAGTTAAAAGCACACTGGCCAGATGTGAACAGGACGGTAAGACCCTTTCTGCCATAGGTGTCCATTTCTCTTCCCCTCAACGTGCTTTCTCCTGAAATCAAAAGAGTGGTTCAAGAAATCTCAGGCTCCTTTCCGTGACATACAGGCAGAGTTCTCCCCCAGAGGCAGAGGGGGAAACTCACAGGGAAGACGCCCCTTTTGGGACAGAGGGGGTCTGCGTAACCAGGGTTCCAGGGATTCTTTCTCTGGCCACTCCTACCAGCGCTCCTGAAGAATGCCCCAACTCCTTTCCTGTGGAAGTAGTTGGGGGACGTTTCTCCTTGTACCCTGTACCCTTCTGCCTGGCTAACCATCACCACAGATTCTTGGGTACAAAGGATTATAACCAGAGGTTATCATATCCCCTTTGATCTCTGTCCCATCCCTTCCCTTCAAAAAATCTTCTCGACGTTCCACCCAGTCAAAGGGAAGAAGCAGCACTAGAGATAGAAAAGCTGCTAAGAAAAAGAGTCATCCAAATAGTCCCTTCAGACCAGATAGGATCCGGATTCTACTCAAGACTATTTTTGGTGCCAAAGAAAACCGGGGACTGGAGACCAATTTTGGATCTCAGTGTATTGAACAAGTTTGTGAGAGTACAAAAATTCTGGATGGTCACAATACAGTCTATCCTCCCGCTGTTGGAAAAAGATGATTGGATGTGCTCTATAGATCTTCAAGATGCATACTACCACATAAAGGTGGACAGGCCATCAAGAAGATTTCTCCGCTTCCATGCAGGAGCCAGTCACTACCAGTTCAGAGTACTGCCTTTCGGACTCTCTACAGCCCCCAGAGTGTTCACAAAGTGGCAGTTGTCACAGCTCATTTCTGACTTCAAGGATTCCAGGTGTTTCCATATCTAGACGACTGGCTCATTTCTGCCCCCACCAGACATCTACTGGAAAAAGCCCTGGCATACTCTCTCCTCATTGCTCAAAGGCTAGGCATAACCATAAAGTGGCAAACATCCAATCTCACCCCATCTCAGTCGACAGAATTCATAGGGGTTATCTTGGACAGAAAAAACTGCAGAGCTGCTATTCCAGACCACAGAATTCTAAGGATAAAGCAACAACTACTTCCAATCCTTTCAAGGGAAAAATCCACGGCTCACTCAGTTCCACAGCTGTTGGGTTCCATGGCAGCCTCCATCACCATTGTTCCCCTGACCAGGTTTCACATGAGGCTTCTACAATGGCTACTGCTCATCCAATGGTATCCTTTTCAGCATCCCTTTTCAGCCATGATTCATGTAACCCACAGGTGCAAACAGGATTTAAATTGGTGGATGACACACAGTCTCTCACAATGGTTTCGTCCCTTCAACCCCCAGCAACCCAAGTGACCATGGACACCTCCCTGATGGGGTGGGGGGGCTATGTCAGGGACAGACAGTCCAAGGCACTTGGTCCGAACTGGAGGCCCATCTGCATATAAATGTACTAGAGCTGATGGCGGTGCTTCTGGCATTGCAAGCATTCCATCCCCTGCTGCCGTCTGGGACAATTGCAATTCAGTCAGACAACATGGCGGTGGTCTGGTACATCAACAAGCAAGGTGGAACCAAATCTTTACCCCCTTTGTCGAGAGGCCATGAGGATATGGCAATGGGCGATGGCTACCAACCATTTTCTTCTAGCAACACACATTCCCAGGAGTTCCAACGTGATAGCAGACAGACTCAGCAGGTGCATTCTTCAACCTCACGAGTGGTCCCTGAATCCCTTGATAGCGGCGGAGATCTTCCACTTCTGGAGCCGTCCTTGCTGCGACCTCTTTGCATCCCCGACCAACTACAAATGCAGCAACTACTTCGCCCTGATTCCCCCTACGGGACAGTCACCCAGGGATGGTCTAGTCCACAATTGGCCCTTGGGTCTTCTTTACGCATTTCCACCCTTTTCTCTCATTCCCCAGTTTCTGACGAAAGCCTGTCGGTTGAAGAGCAAGGTGATCCTCATAGCACCATATTAGCCTCAGCATATTTGGTTTCCCTTCCTTTGGCCTCACCTACTAGATAGACCATGTATTCTCCATCCAACCCAGGAGTTGATCTCACATCCACAGAACCTGATTCATCCCAACTTGAACAGCCTGAAGCTCACGGCTTGGCTACTCTAATTCCTTTGATTGCCAGGCAGAATGATCTTTCTTTACCAGTACGTAATATTCTCATTGCTTCTCATACGTCTTCCACTAGACTTACTTATCTGAGCAAGTGGAAAAGATTTACCTGTTGGCTGAAAGATAAACAAGTAGACCCCTTTTCAGCACCAGTGTCGATAATACTAGACTATTTGGCCGACCTGTTTCAATCGGCCTCTACCATTAGAGTTCATTTGGCTGCAATTTCTAATTTTCATGGATGTCCAAGATTCCTCTTATGTCCCATAAATTGTGCAAGACCTTCATAAAAGGTGTGAATCATCTGAAGCCACCTTTTAGAGAACTTATTCAACCATGGAATTTATCATTTGTTCTGCAAGCTCAGACAATGTCACCTTTCGAACCAGCCTCTTCGTGCGACCTCAAGTATTTATCATGGAAAACCTTGTTTTTGGTCGCCATTACTTCTGCCAGACGTATTTCTGAGCTTCAAGCTTTATGTATCAAGAGTCCATACTTGATTTTTCATAGAGATAGAGTGTCTCTGAGAACTAATCCGTCATTTCTGTCAAAAGTGATCTCTGAAATGTCTATTAATCAAGCCATTGAATTGCCAGTTTTCTTTCCCAATCATTCAAACAGAGGAGAGTATTGCCTACATACCCTAGATATACACAGGCAAATCCATTTTTACTTAAACAGGACTAAACTTTTTCGTAAATCTGACCAGTTATTCTTGGCCTTTTCTGGACCTAGATTAGGATCTGCTGTTGCTAAGATCACATTAGCTAGATGGTTGAAGGACTGTGTGACCTTTATTTATACACAATGTAATATCTCGTTGCCTACTTCCATGAAAGCTCCTTCAACAAGGTCGGTGGCAACTTCTGCTGCCTTCCATGCCAGAGCTTCTTTACATGACATCTGTGCAGCTGCAACTTGGGCTACGCCTCATACCTTCATCAATCATTACAAATTGGATTTGGCCCCCAGGGGAAGAGCATCTTTCGGTTCTATGGTGCTCAGGAATGTCCTTCCATGAGAGCCTCCCAGGAATAGAGGTAGCTGGGGACTCTGTCCCATGCGTAAGGAATGAACGAGGATTAACAATATCAGATAAAGAAGTTATGTCTTACCATAACGTTCCATCTGTATTGTTGATCCTCATTCAGTCATTACGACCCCTCCCTCCTATGGTTTCTAGTGGATCTCACCATCCAGTTCTCTTATCTCTTAGGTTATTTCACCAGAGGTAGCCTCTACCTTCTTTGACTTGCAAACTCAATCTGAGGTAACAGGGATAGGGGGGTTGTGGGTAAGAGTTTAGCTCGAGAGTTTGAAGCTGATGCGAGCTTGGAAAATGGCCGGCTCGGTTCTGAGCTCGGAACCGATACCCATGCGTAATGACTGAACAAGGATCAACAATACAGATGGAACGTTATGGTAAGACATAACTTCTTTTTCCTGGACCTCGCAACTTGTACTACATGACTCCTAAATCGCTCGCAGAAGAAAAAGAACTGCTCATCCTTACTTGGAGCAGCCGGAAATTCTTACATGTCATCCCTGGAGCTCAATTCTGATAGGCTGGCAGGCTGTTCATGGAGCTGATGTCATCATGCACTTTATGACATCAGGTCAAAAACAAAATTAAAAAAAGAAAGCCAGGAAACTCGGAAATTAAGGGGTGCCACTTGGGAATCGGGGCACCCCATTATTTGGACCTCAAAACTGGTAAAAAAAAAAAAACAAGAAATTCGGCACAGTTGAGGTATGGGTGGAACCAATTCCAATGATACCAGTCAAGTTTCCAAACCCTCCCAAGGACTGTCAGCACTGGTATAAAGGTTCTGCTGTTTGATGCTTTTGTGGTGGTGGTGATGGCGTCCACTAAGGACATCTTGGAAGAAAGTTTGTTAGTTCATCCCCCAAATAGGTAGTCTTGGATGTTGGACTAGTTAGGGAAGTGATCCTGTGCCCTAGCCATGTTCACACTGAAAGCATTAAGCTGTCTGACACTCTTGATGAGACTCCAGTGGGGTATTGGGTTTTAAGTGTCAAGGGTGTTTAAGACAGCAGCATCCAAAGTATCAGAAGACTCTGAAAACTCACTTGTCCACCTTGCAGTCTGTTGCCAGTGTGTTCATGTGTCTACTTTCAAATGTGGCTGATGGCATGCCCCAAGCTGCTGCTGCTGGCATTGCCATACTTTTAATGAGGTTATGTAACTTAGTGGGCTGCTACAAGGCATCATTTATTGCCCCTTATGATGGCTTTTCACTTTTTGGGCCTAAGGTTAAGGACTCTTTCTGTCATGCTTGGTTCTGGTCAGAGATGTTATTGGAGTGCGTTTTGCTACCCTCAACTGAACTTCTTTCAGAACCAGAAGGGATGATAACATCCCTTTTAGGAAAACACAGCAGCCTTTTCAGGAAGCTCCTTCTGAAGGTATCTCCCACTGTAGGGAAGTAACACCAATGGGCACTGCCCGCACTGCATGGGGGGGGGTCTGTGGGAGGCCCTTTTCCCCTTAACCCTGAGGGGTTGCCTGACTATCCGACCCTGGAAACAGTCTGGGGTCATTTGACCTGACACCCAGAAGCTTGGAAGGCCATCACCTTGGAAATATCACTGAGTGACAGTGCCATAAAATTAAATTGCTGAATGCAGTTTGTGTGTAATGTATGTGATGTTTTTATTTATATATATATATATATATATATATATATATATACACACACACACAGACACACAGATGGGTGTGTGTATATAACATACATTATCTCATCCTTAAGAGAACTGCCACTCAACTACAAAAACTGTGATATTTTTAGACTGAATCTAAAAAGATTGAAACATAAAAACCAAGCAATATTTTTATACCCTCCACAAAGTCTTTGCTAATTTACCTATACCTACTCAGCGATTACACAGCAGTGGGCTAAGGGCAAATTCCTAGACTCTGCTGTACTGCGATCTTGCATGGAAAGTAGCTGAAAAACAAGCAAGAGCATTTGCTCTTGTAGACTGTATACTAGTGTCAGAGGAAAAGACTCATCAATATTAAAAAAATGGTTGTTCTGGATAGCAGTAAGTGCTTTCAGACCAATTATGCAACACGAGAACTTGCACATCACAATGAATAATAGAACAGTGATGTACAAAACCAACTGAAAAGGGGTACCCACTTCTTGTTTTTATGCAAGTTGTCAGTGTGGGATTCATCCCTGGAGTCCGCCACTACTTGCATAAGTTGTCAGTGTGAGATTCATCCCTGGAGTCAGCCACTACCGTCATGGTATTCTATGTCTGTTTTGGGAAGACTCATTAATAGACCAGCTAAGCAGGACAGTCAAACTTAATGTGAAAGGATGATGAACTGGGCAATTTTCCTTGTGCTTCGTTCACAGGTGGAGTGTGCCAGAAATGGACATTTTTGCATCGCCATTACAAAGACTGCTCAAGAAGTTTTGCACCATGGTAACAGTAGTGGAAGCCTTGGCAAAAAAATGTTTTCTCTATTTGTGGAGTGGGTTTGTGTGTCTGCACTATTCTTCTGTCTAAGGTGATGCAAAAGATCATGGAGGACAAGCCAAAAATGCTGTTCCTAGTCCCCTTTTGGCCCAGGCAGCATTGGTTCTTCCTGATGAGCCTGGGAAGGACAGAACCTGTTATATTACGTGTGTGTGTGTGTGTGTGTGTGTGTGTGTGTGTGTGTGTGTGTGTGTGTGTGTGTGTGTGTGTGTGAGCCTTTTGACCCAAAACCAAGGGTCACTTGAACCCACACCCTAACCTGAAGACTGAACAGCTCTTTATTGCTTTACGAGGGAAGGCTTTTTTTCCAAGCAGTATATATATCAAAACACCTACTTGTTTCTGTTTTCTCTTTCTTGGTAAGGCAATACCTGGGTAGGTTGTAATCCACTCCACTATAGCCGCATCATCATCAGCCCCCTTTTTTCCCATTTTTCTACATGGGGTCGGGGTATCATGTTAACTGTCGCCAACCCTCTCGATTCAGTGCCCCACTCCTGCCTTCGACACTCATGCCTGACTGTTGCAAATCTTCTTTCACACACTCCATCCACCTCTTTGCTGGACATCCTCACTTCCTCGTACCTTCTTCCTGTCTGTCCCAAATCTTCCTCACCAGATTGTCTTCTGCTTTTCTACACGTGTGCCCATACCACCATAATCTGTTCTCTTTGATCTTTTCTGCAATTGGAGCTACTTTGTCTTTTGCTCTTATGTCCTCATTTCTTTGTCTGTCCCACAGTGTGTATCCTATCACCTTTTTCAGGCACTTCATTTCCATCACATCTAGCTTCTTCAACTGTACTGCCCAGGTTTCTGTACCATACAGTAGTACTGGTCACACCACTATCTTGTACACCTTACTTTTCAGCTTCTTAGGCATTCTTCTGTCATAGACTACACCTGATACTTTATGCCAGTTGGCTGCAGCCCCTCTGATTCTAGCTTTGACCTCTTCATTCAGACTACCCTTCTCCTCAATTACTCCTCCCAGATATTTGAAGCTGCTTCCACCATCTTCCACATCAACCACGTCTGAATTTCTGAGAGGAGACAGCACTCCAGCTGTCCTGGAAGGAACTACATGGCAGTCTTTCCACACCTGCTACAGGGGCTGTAACCTGAACATCTCTAGTGCAAAGGTAGGATTTGCCGCCACTATCCTGCAGGGCCACCTGCAGCCTGCCTGCTCAGGGCTAGCCTCATACCAGTCCTTAAGCATTTGAAAATCTTCAGGGTGCTATTACCACAGTAGTGAAACATACAGTGGACATGGCACATTTGTGCAGGAACGTAGAGTAACTGTAGATGCTAAAGTTCTGGTCACTGTTGCAGTACCATTTCTCTTTTGCCTACCCTTTTTTTCCTTTCCTGTGAGTCTTTCTCCTGCCTTTTAAAGGTTGACCTCTGCTTTGGAGAGGCAGTTTGCAGGTCTTAATGGCCCACAGACGTGAATCTAACCATATCTCCCATTTAGTCAGTGTTCTGGTTCCAGACCTCCCCTTTGAAAAGGATGGGGGAACTAGTGCAAGGAAGAATTGAAGATGGCACAGGTGGCTGTCTGGCTAGTATGAATGTGGAGGGTGAGGACATCATCCCAGACAAGAGTGCTAAGCTTTAGAAGTCGGGCTGGTTGTGGGCCTTAAGATGTCGAAACCCCAAGTATTGTTACTGCCAACAAAAATTTACCATAAGAGTAGATGTTGGAGTAGGTTCCTACACACCTGTACTTTCTGTGCACATCCTCAGTATATACAACACTCCACTTGGCTTATCCTCTACCTCATCTGTAAAATACAGCACTTGCATATTTCTGTTAATAAGCTTAAATATTACCAAACTGCATACATATAACCACATAGATATGCTGTAATACTACAGTTCATCTTTTTACATCGGACCCCCCCCCCCCAAAAAAAAAAATCCATAGACTTCAGACATCTCCCAGCATAATAGCCATATCCCCAACCACCTGCTGCATCGTTTAATATGCTGAAGTTCTGCATACATTATTTTTATGTCACCCTTCCACCCGTTGCTTCACTTGGCAGACACTGACAAACACTTTACAATCACCCATAACTCTTGTGTTTTCTAATACTTTGTTTACTTTGTCAACTTGTGTCAGAAGCTGAACGGCTCCAAACATCAAAATATGTTTATTAAGAAAAAAGTACTTCTGCTTACCATAAGCATCACTAGGGTAAATGTCTTCACTTGATACCATTTATTCATTTTCTTTTCCCAATATCAGAATATTGCTGAGGTAAATGGCTTTTTTTTTTTTTTTTTTTTTTAAGCCACATACTTTCTAGAAAACCTGAAACATTCTTCAAGTAAAATTTTCTATAAACCTTTCTCAGCTGTAGCTGTAGTTCCCACAACAAACACGTGCTGTACTAAAGCAGTGGCTCTTACTAAATACAGTAATGGCATCAACAGGATTAGCAGTTTGTCACTGGAATTGAATATAAGCATGCACATATGTTGATTCATTCCTCAAAACAATCACCTGACCTTTCTGTGCTTTCTCTATGGATGATCATTCCTTTAGCAGTACTGTCAGGCCAGTGACCAGTTTGCGTTTACTTTTAGCTTCTGTTGCCTTCCCCTTGAACTGTTAGCTGAATTTTTTGGAGGAAAAGCCTAAAGATGCTTAAATCATTCTTTCCTTAGAGTCCTTCCTTAAGAATGCTGTCAGAGTAGCTTGAAGGCATCCTTTTTCTGCCTGTTAGCTCATGCAAAAAGCTGACATCCTTTTATTGGCTGTTTGAGTGGGTTGCTCACGTCACTAAACATCCTAATGCTGATTCCTATATAGTCTGTCTGGTCAATTATGGACCCCACGGACAAACTTTTACAACTTTGCTTTCAGCCAAGGAGTATAGAGTTTATCAGGTAATGAGTCCAGAGCTTTGATCGTGTATGCTGCTGATGAGTATAATCCTCTGCTATACTGAGGCTTAAGATGAGTCAGTTGTGCACGTTGTGAAGAAGGTGCTGATATAAGTTGGGAGACGTTATTGAGTCTGAGCTCGAGAGACGTTTTGCACGACACTGCTTCTGCACAAGACCTGAGCCTTCTTGATGTCATGTTAAGGCCCTTAAGCATTAAAATCTTAACATTGTCTTGTGCAGGTGACGTTATTCTGATTGTGTACTCCTATGGGTCCGTGTCAGTCCTGACTATGTGATCATTTAATCTGTGACTGCTGTACATGTTTATAGGTGTGTGGGCAAAGGGCAGCTCTCAGAGTTTAACGCATCTTGAAGAACCCTGCTAAGAAACTAGTTGGTTTGAGATTTGGTCACCTTTGTCCATGTATAGTTTTCTGGACATACTTTGATGTAGAAAGTTTTGGGCTATTTTCCAACAATAGGTAGTTGGATTAATTTCATCTCTACTAACATTGCAGTGCAGATGGGGGGGGGGGGGCTGTTACAGTGCACGAGATGTTAAATGTTGGCCCTATCTGTCCAAGTTGGTAGTAGCTCAGGTGGTTTTGAAGATCTCATGGCACCTGTTGAAAAAACAGTGAAGAAAATTCCTTCAATGCCTTGGCAATTTCTTTTGCTAGTCAGTATGAGTACCATCAGCACCAGTCTCTATTGAAAAGAAGTCATTGGCCTAGAGAGACTTACCTAGACAACAAATGTGTAAAGAAATAAAATAAAATCCCTCAGAAAAGGCTATGCTGGCTAAACAATGTGTCAAATGAGGAGTTTAGACAGTCTCAGGCTGTATTGCCAGAGTGGCCTTAGAGGCTGTAGAGCTGTGTGTGTGTGTGTGTGTGGGGGGGGGGGGTTGGTTGGTCAGGATTTTACTCCAGTTTTCTTTCTTGGTCTCAAATGGGGTGGAGGACTTCTGTTAGGTCTGGACCTCTGTGACTTCAGACTTTATACATGTTATGTCTGGATGGGTTAGCCACCTAGCAGTGGACTGTACCATTACATTTGTAGGGGCCTTGATAGTGCTGCTGTATACGACAGATAACTTTGGAGCATCCATGCTTGGGGGTTCACACAGGAAACTTGAATAGGTCATTCTAAGTAGGCATCACCTTGGTACAAGATGTTGCCGTTTAGGCTTGCCTTGATGTCCACAGTCTTCATCAGGGTGTTGGCTATATGTAGATGATAGTAACTGGCATATATGCTGTCTCTGGGAGTCTCCATAAATTGGAGGAATTTTTTTAATGGAGCTACCTCCAAGTAATTCCTTCATTAAGGCAGAGAGGTACACTGTCCAATGTCTGTTGCTCCTATTGTTGGAGACAACCCAGGCTTGGAAATTACTGCAAAGTCTCAGTTGATACTGGCCGCAGTCTTTGCTTCTTTTTTTGCGTATGTGAGGATGTGGATGATGCCCTGAACAGTGAGTTGTTAGTGGCTTCATTTCTACCATGCACTCCACACCTGCCTGTGGTGTTGGATCCTTGTCAGACTGAAGTGATGAGGCTTTACCAGTCTAAGTCCTCCTTCCTGCCATTAAATCCTTCACATATTTTGATGAAATTTGCTTCATTGGTGGAGTGGGAAGCCCATGTTATTCCCATTTGGCACAAAAATGTAATCTTCCTAGGAAAGGAGCTCTACTTCAGCCACTTGGAGCTTAGATTGGTCCACCTGGCCCTTCGGAACTTGGAGAAATATCTGTTTCTGAGTTCTACCCTCATCTTATCTGTTTTTTTAATACCTTTATTACATCATCACTCAAGATGTAAGCATATATGTACATTAATAAAAAAAGAGAATCTTTTTAATTTTTCTGCATATGTTTTCTTTCTTTATTTTGTAAGAATTAAGTAGCATTTACTCCAACATTGCATAATTGCCCAATTCCTGTCACCATGTTCGTCCTCCTAAATATTATTTTACATGTATTGTTCCCACAAATTCCATTTATTTCTGTGAAATTTGTTCCTTCCTTTTTCTATAGATCCTCCCGCCAATTCTTTAATGTTATGTTATTTACAATATTTAACCAAAAATGTTGCTACAAGAACGCCAGTCCACGGACTCCAGAGGTAATGAAACCACTCGAAGTCAAAACCACCAACAAATGCAGACAGTACAAAACGTTGGCATAAAAAATCTCCTTTTAATGGTTAAGCTCTTTCACCCACTGAATGTGGGCTTCATCAGAACATCTAATTACATTTTGTTACAGTTTAAATACTTCATTTTGACGCCAACTGCATAATACATGTTTTTCTTAAAGTGATAGGTGCACCAAAATTACATCTCTATATATAAACTGTTGTACCCTAATACATAAATGCATTCCTATGCAAAAATACTTTAAAATGTTAAAAACAAACGTTGTTAAAATATCACTATAAAATGCACAAATCAACATACTTCACAAAAGGCATGCTGTAAATGTACCCTTTGACTATTCACTGAATATTTTTAACTGTTCACTGAATTAAAGTGCTTGTGTATTGAACCCAAATCCATGTACAAAATCATTCAGTACATCAAACACTGTTTGTTCCATTGTTACAAGTATCTCTTTTACGAATAGGAAAAAACTTAACAAAAAACTTTACAATGAGAAAACATTACTGTTGCACAAATATAATTCTAGTCACTAATAGCAGCAAGGTTTTTTCCATATTTAATAATTGAAATATTATTAGGTGTGCATTGACTGCTTCCTTACTAATAAAGGTTTGATAGGTATATGATCATTAAGACCCGGTGAGGTAAATGCATCTGTAAATGATTGCCACCATACTTCTTTATACCCTAAGGTGGCCTTGTAGTTACCTCCTCTAGGGTCTATTCTAATGTTTTCCAAAATAACTGTGATTGTCCCCACATTTCTCTTTATGTCTGTAAAGGGCATTGTTTATGTCCTTTCTCCTGATACTGTATAGGCGGTCATAAATACGTTTTCTAAAACTTCTCTCAGTTTTCCCTATGTAATATCCTGAGCATATCGTGCATTTTGCCAAATAGATCACAAATTTAGAATTGCAATTACCTTGTTGAAACCTGATTCTGGTTTTGTTAATATTATTTAATGTGATCCCTTCATCTTCCATTATTGCATGACATTGATTACAACTACCAAATTTTTTGGTATGCTTCTTGCAATAATCTAAATTTTTCTTTACTGTCACTTGTTCCAAGTACATTTTAATGTTGCAGCCCATTTTTTACAAAAACAAAGGCTTAGGACCTATAATATTCACCATTTCTTGATCAACCGTCATAACATTCCAATTGTTGATCATAATATTCTTAGCCTTATTAGTAAATGGTCCATATTCTAAAATGCATGCTCGGTGAAATGCAGCATTAGTAGAATTCACCTGTTCTGCTCCTTTGGGTGTAACATCCTTCCTATTTGCTCCCAATAATGGGGTATATTTGTATCCCCATTCCTTTATAATGTATTTCCTCACATCTTTCATCATGGTCTTACAATAACCCCATTCTTTAAACAGATTTGTAATAAACTCTGTTTATTCTGTCATGTCTGCATATTCTGATGTCATTCTCACCGCTCTAATGCATTGTCCTTTTATATATGTTGTGTAACAGTTTTCTAGGGTGTTTACTAGTATATTCTAAATAACCATTAGAAAATGTATTTTTTCTGTGGATACCAACAAAAAACAAGTAATCTCCGTTGTATCCCCGAAGTCTCAAAACAACCCACTAAAGTGTAGTGGGTCTAAAAACAAAACAGTGTAAGAAACTTCTCTGTGTGGAAGATTTTCAGTCCATATATTTCTAGTTAATCACTGTATATAATCAGATCAGACAATAGTAGTAGAAGTAGTTGTAGTTGTAAATATCTACTGTAATTCTGTTGTCTGTAAAAAAAAATTCTTCAATGTACATATCTATGTGTCGATACGCAATATTTATTTCATTAATGGACACAGTTTCAGTTACCTGACTGATGTAAAATCTCGTACATTTTGGTGGTGTACTCCAAGGTGTCGTAAATTACCACACCCCCTCCCTTGTCGGACTTCATAACCCAAATATTGTTTTCTTCTCTCAATTTTTTGAGAGTTCTCGTCTCTTCCAAAGTTAAATTACTTTTTTTGTTTTTTACCTCTCAGCTTATTCTGGAGTTTGTAAATCTCCTTAGTCAATAGTTTGTCATATACCAATACATTAGGGTGCATTGGAGGGATATAGCAACTTTTCTTTTTGAGTGAACCTATACTACTGTCTTTGTGCTCTATAGTATGGTCTCTGTCCTTGTAAATAATAGCTAGATTGATTTTCCTAATAAATAGTTTGATCTCACTTAGACAATCAGCCATACGAAAACAAGTGGTAGGAATGTACTTCATACCTTTAGACAGTAGGTCAAAATGTGCTGTTTCTAATGTTAAACCTGTGTAATTGTATATTTTAAAGTTGTTGTAACTATTTGGGATTCCATCACTAATGATGCCCTGACCATTAACTAGCTGACAATTAGTATTAGTCATGTATGGTATGCCCCCATGTATGCCAATCTGGTTATGCTAGACTGGGAAGAGTCTGTAGTTTTCAAAAGTGTTTATTACAAGCATGTTGGATACTATTCCCGATTCTTGGATGGCATTTATATCCACTGGGATGGAAGTCAGGATACTATTCCCGATTCTTGGAATATTTGAATCACAGTAGTGATTATCTAAGGTTCACTTATTCTAGTAGTAGTGAAGGCATAGCATATTTGGACACATATATTTCCAACGGAGACAAAGGTTTCAAGTCTCGTATCCATAGAAAAAATACATTTTCTAATAGTTATTTAGAATATACTAGTAACCACCCTAGAAAACTGTTACACAACATATATAAAGGACAGTGCATTAGAGCAGCGAGAATGACATCAGAATTTGCAGACATGATAGAAGAAATAGAGTTTATTACAGATCTGTTTAAAGAAAGGGGTTATTGTAAGACCATGATGAAAGATGTGAGGAAATACATTATAAAGGAATGGGGATACAAATATACCCCATTATTGGGAGCAAATAGGAAGGATGTTACACCCAAAAGAGCAGAACTGGTGAATTCTACTAATGCTGCATTTCACCGAGCATGCATTTTAGAATATGGACCATTTACTAATAAGGTTAAGAATATTATGATCAACAATTGGAATGTTATGACGGTTGATCAAGAAATAGTGAATATTATAGGTCCTAAGCCTTTGTTTGTGTACAAAATGGGCTGCAATATTAAAATGTGAATGGGCGTACCTTCGTTGAAGGTTGTGCATCAGGGCTGGCAACTTGGCACGTAAAAATCAACTGCCAATCATTAGCGGACCGGAGTTCCACTGTGGCGACCCCTAACCGGGAAAAGTAGAAAGACACAACAACTTGGAACAAGTGACAGTAAAAAAAATTTAGATTATTGCAAGAAGCATACCAAAAAATGTGGTTGTTGTAATCAATGTCATGCAATAATGGAAGATGAAGGGATCACATTAAATAATATTAACAAAACCAGAATCAGGTTTTGACAAGGTAATTGCAATTCTAAATTTGTGATCTATTTGGCAAAATGCACGATATGCTCAGGATATTACATAGAGAAGTTTCAGAAAACGTATTTATGACCACCTACACAGTATCAGGAGAAAGGACGTAAACAATGCCCTTTACAGACATATAGAGAAATGTGGGGACAATCACAGTTTTAAATTTGCTATTTTGGAAAACATTACAATAGACCCTAGAGGAGGTAACCACAAGGCCACCTTAGGGTATAAAGAAGTATGGTGGCAATCATTTACAGATGCATTTACCTCACCGGGTCTTAATGATCATATACCTATCAAACCTTTATTAGTAAGGAATCAGTCAATGCACACCTAATAGTGTTTCAATTATTAAATATGGAAAAAACCTTACTATTCGTGAATAGAATTATATTTGTGCAATAGTAATGTTTTCTCATTGTAAAGTTTTTTGTTAAGTTTTTTCCTATTCGTAAAAGAGATACTTGTAACAATGGAACAAACAGTGTTTGATGTACTGAATGATTTTGTACATGGATTTGGGTTCAGTACACAAGCATTTTAATTCAGTGAACAGTTAAAAATATTCAGTGAATAGTCAAAGGGTACATTTACAGCATGTCTTTTGTGAAGTGTGTTGATTTGTGCATTTTATAGTGATATTTTAACAATGTTTGTTTTTAACATTTTAAAGTATTTTTGCATAGGAACGCATTTATGTATTAGGGTACAACATTTTATATATAGAGATGTAATTGTGGTGCACCTATCACTTTAAGAAAACATGTATTATGCAGTTGGCGCCAAAATTAAGTATTTAAACTGTAACAAAATGTAATTTAGATATTCTGATGAAGCCCACATTCAGTGGGTGAAAGCGCTTAACCATTAAAAGGAGATTTTTTTATGCCAGCGTGTTGTGCTGTCTGCATTTGTTAGTGGTTTTGATTTCGAGTGGTTTCATTACCTCTGGAGTCTGTGGACTGGCGTTCTTGTAGCAACATTTTTGGTGATATTTACAACATTTAGTACTTCAATTGCAGTTACTTTGATTTCAATTTTCAAGTATTTGTTTTTCTGGCAGCCAACAGCATTAAACTTAGTAAGGCATTTTATGCCTAGGTAATTCTGATTCTGTGTCCCAGATCAAAAGAATAAAATCCTCAGTAAGAGACATTTGCTCCCCAACATTTCTGAAAGAGTATTTTGTAGGGAATTTTTAAAATCTGCCAATTCATTACACTCTCTAAAGCATGTTTCCACTTCCTTCTTTCCTTCCTATCTTCCTTCCTCTTCCCCTAGGAGCTTTGGCATTCGACAACTCGGCACTGACTCCCCCTTTGGAGTGGACGGCCAGTGAGGCTGAAGTGCTTTCTGCCCCAACAACTTCGGCTCTGGGGAGAAAATTTTTGTTGTCTCCAGGCTTGTCTGCCTTTGAGGTGGTGGAGAGGGTTCTCTCCTTACCAAGGAGATCCTCTGCTTCAGTGCTTTCAGATCCACCCCTTACTTCCTTGGATACTGTGTGTGAGACCCCACACCTGCCACCTCTGAGACAATCGGCCCAGCAAAGTCTCCAAGCCATTCCACCCTTGGAACCCAAGGTCTCTTCCGATACCTCTCTGGAGCACCCCTCTGAAGAGGTACCCCAGAAAAGAAGGTGCAAGATGAGGCACCTGGATTCCGCACAAGAATCCATCACTGAAGACACCAGTTTTGAAGAAGGGGAAGGGTCCACAAGATCTCCACCTGAGGATGTCTCCTTTGGAGGCATCTTAGAAATCCTGCACCAGAAAGGTGGTTGATCTACCCAGTAGAAACTTTGTTCTTGGAGACTTTCGGGTCCAGCCCATCTACATCTTGGGTGCCCCCCTTGCTGATGCAGTCATCTACATAGTATCAGCCAGGGCATGGAAGGAGCCAGACACTGTAGAACCTATCCCCAAAGATGCAGATAGGATTCTTAGTGCTCCAACAGACCAACCACATTGGACCAAAGGAATCCTGGTAGATGCCATAATTGTTGTGGCAGCCACCAAAAAGGAGCTAGCTCAGGAAAGTTCCAGTGTCCATCTCCCCAACAGGGAGTCTAGGGCCATGGACAAATTTGGCAAGAGAGTTTACACTTCAGCCACTTTCACCCTATAAGCGCTAAACTAGCTTTCTCATTTTACTAGGCTACAGAGGAATTTAATCAAAGAAATCTGAAGCTCTGCCCCACAGTCCATGTCTGATGAGGAACGGAAGGACTTTTCCTCAAGAATAGCCACTCTGCAGTTAATTTCCAATATGTCATGAGGTTAATTTCCCACACTGCAGAGGACAGCTCTAGGGCAACCCGTTTTGACATTGCCATTAGGAGTCCTGCCTGGATGTGGCAGTGTGACTTTGAGGAACCTTTCATGGCATCATTCATTAATGCACTCTTCGATGAATTGTCATTGTTTGGGCCCATTGTTAGAGACACTCTCTCTCATAGAGAGAAAGATGGAAAGACCTTGTTTGCCATTGGAATCTGTTTTTTTTACCCCATAAAGGTCCTTCTTAGGAATCGGCTTGGTGGTAAAAAAAAAAAAAATTGTGATTCAAGAAGTCTCGAGGTCCTTTTCAGGAATCCATGGGAGATTTTTCCTCCAGGGGCAGAAGGAGAAAGAGTAGTAATGGTAGACGCTACCCATGTGGCAGAGGGGGTCCGCAGAATCAAGGGTCTCGAGATTCATTTTTGGACAGACCCTTTCAGCACTCCTGAGGGGTTGCCCAACTGTCCCTGTCTGGAGGCAGTTGGGGGGCACTTATCCTTACACCCAGAAACCTGGAAAGCCATCACAAACATTCTGTGGGTGCAAAGGATCATATTCAGAGGCTGTTCCATTCCCTTGCATCCAAAACCAAACAGGTCCCTCCCTGATGTTCCACCCAATCAGAGGGAATCAACAGCTTTGAAAAATTGCAAAGCTACTGGACAAAAGAGTCTTCCAGTAGGTCCCCCCAGATCAGACCAAGGATTTACTCAAGATTCCTTTTAGTACCAAAAAAAAGACAGGGGCTCTTAGGCCAATATTGGACCTGACATTCCTGAACAAGTCAGTAAAAAACTCAAAATTCAAGATGGTCATGGTCCAGTCCATTCTACCTCTGTTGCAAATAGACGACTGGATGTGTTCAATAGAACTGAAGGATGCATACTGTCCTATCAAAATGAACAGATGCTCCAGAAGGCATCTCCTTTTCAGGCTGGGAGTTCTCCCTTTTGGTGTCATCATAGCCCTCAGGGTGTTCACCAAATGCATGGTGGTAGTTGCAACTCACTTTAGACTGCAGGGATTCCATGTGTTTCCTTTCCTGGACAATTGGATCCTCACTGTTCCAACCAGACATCTACTCACTCAAGCCAGGGATTATTTGTTACACCTATCCCCTACCTTAGGCATAACTATTAACGCACATAAGTCGTAGCTGGGCCATGTTCAAGTAATAGTCTTCATAGGAGCGAGTCTGGACACATCCAAAACCCTGGCCTTTCTCCCTCTAGACAGAATTTCCTCTCTAAGACTACATATCAGACCTTGTTAGTACTGAATCTCAGTGAAATTGGTTTTCAGAGCATTGGGGTCTATGGCTGCCACTATTACCCTGTTACTTACAGCAAGGCCTCACATGAGAATTTTGCAATGGACATTGGCAGTCCAGTGGTCTTTGCACCAACATCCCCTAAGCTGTCCGATCAAACTTTCTGGAGTGTGCAAAGACTCTCTTCTGTGGTGGCTTCATTCTTTAGACGTCAAACAAGGACATCCCTTTGTTTTCCCCCCAAAATGCCACTTTGACCATGGACGCCTCCCAGATTGGGGGGGGGGGGGTATTTCCTCGAACAGACTGTCCAAGGCATGTGGACATCACAGGAGACAAATCTGCATATCAACGTCCTGGAGATAAGAGCGGTCCTTCTAGCGTTGAAAGCCCTGCACAGCTTTCTTCCTCTAGAGACTATTGCAGTACAAACAGCCAATATGTCAGTTGTGTAGTACATCAACAAGCAAGGAAGAACCAGGTCTTACCCCCTGTGTTGAGAAGCAGTGAAGGTGTGGAAATGGGTGATTTCTACCAACCGCTTTCTAATTGCAACACACTTTCTGGGGGATTGCAGCATTCTAGCAGAGAGGCTGAGCAGAGTCTTGCTGATGCCTCGTGAGTGGTCTCTAAAACAATTAGTGGCAAAAGTGATCTTTCATAAATGGGGTCAATCCTGTTGCAATCTCTTTGTGTCCCCTCACAACAACAAATGCTGCAGGTTCTTTGCCTCGATCTCTCCTCAGCTGTAGTCCCCAAGAGATACTCTAGTTCATGTTTGGCCCCACTGGTCTGCTTTACGCATTCCCATCTCTACCACTAATTCCCATGTTTCTTCAGAAAGCACACAGGTTGAAGAGCAGAGTAATCCTCATTGCTCCTTTCTGGCCTCGACGAGTCTGGTTCATCTTCCTATGGTCTCCTCTCATCTGCCCTTTGTGGACATTGGAACCGGTTCCAGATCTACTGTCCCATCCATCGGGACAGATTCACCTGGATCTCCCAGGCCTAAAACTAACCACGTGGTTTCTCCAATTCCGATGATGGCTAGACATTCCAGGCTTTCTTCCACTGTTCAAAAGCTTTTGAGTTCTTCCCACAAACCATCCACTAGGAAAGTTTATAAAAACAAATGGAAAAGATTCTCCATATGGACAACAGAAGCAGTTGGATCTCTTTACTGCTCCCATTACTGCAGTCTTAGACTTCCTTGCTGATGTCTTCCACAATGGAGCAACTTACTCCACTGTAAAAAGGCAACTGGCAGTTATTTCACATTATCACATCGGAGAACATTTTTTATCGCTGGCTTCTTCAACATTGTGCAAAGCCTTTCCTAGAGGTACCGTCTTGCTTTGCCCTCCTGTTAAGGATTCCACCCATCCTTGGGATCTGACTGTGATTTCTTCAGGCACTAGCCATCCACCTTTTGAACCTTTGGCCAAAGTTGATTTTAAATTCCTTACTTAGAAAACTGTTTTCTTGTTGGCCATCACTTCTGCAAGAAAGGTTTCAGAGTTGCAAGCACTTTCTTCCAAACCTCCTTATTTTATTTTCTATAATGACAGAGTCACTTAATCTCTACTTTTTACCCAAAGTTGCTACAGTGAACAGCATTAACCAGTCCACTGATCTACCAGTTTTCTTTCCCATTTTTCAAAACAAGAGAGAGTATTATCCTTCATCTATTAAACTTTCATAGAAAATTGTGTTTTTATCTGGACAGGACAAAATCATTCAGGAAGTCTGATCAGCTTTGTTCATATTCTTTATCAATATCAGAAAAGGAAAACCAGTTTCTAAGATCACGTTAGCCAAATGGTTAAGAGATTGCATCTTTTTTGTGTATGCATCTAAGGGTATATCTTAGCCCACACAAGTCAAAGCCCTTTGTACTAGATCCATGTCAACATCCCAAGCTTTTTGGTCTAGAGTATCGATTCACATTTGTGCAGCAGCATCATGGTCAAACTCTCATACTTTGTTTCACACTGTAAGCTAGATATTATCCCCAGAAATAGAGCTGCCTTTGGTTCTGCAGTGCTCTGAAATATCCTTGCATGTGGGCCACCCAAGGTTACTGTAGCTGGGGATTCTGTCCCACAGGTTGAAGAATGAATGAAAATGACAACATCAGATAAAAAGTTTATGTACTCACCATAACATTCCATCTGTGTTGTCCATTTTCATTCTTCCTCAACCTTCCCACCCTCCTTCCCCCTGCCTATGGCTGTGAAAGACCTGATGGATATGCTTATAGGAACCAAAGTTCCTGTTTCAGCTCCTGAACTTTATTTCTATTTGATCATATCATCTAGCCAATATGAATTTCAAGTTTCTGAAAACTCAGTCAACTGACATACATCTATGTATATATATGAGCCTTAACTGCATAGCTCTGAAGTAGCCATTCAAATAAGATAATCCTAAACAGTCTTGCTCTAAGGGGAGGACCAACTTATCCCATTTGACTATTGCTCTCTTTCCCCTTCTAAATAAATTAATTCAATTATTTATCACCATCCACAACTTCTCTGGTTGATGAAAAAAATGTGCCTTGTTAGTGTATACAACTAAAGGGACTAAAAACATTTTCACTGTTTGTATCTTAATATCCATATCTTGTTAGCCATCCTTGGGATCTGACTGTGATTCTTCAGGCACTAGCTATCCACCTTTTGAACCTTTGGCCATATCATATAACTTTGTGCTCTGGAGTCCTATAATCAAGAGCTTCTATTTTCTTAGTTTTTATATTATCTTTTGTTCAGTCTCTCTTCCTATATCGTTAGCTGCCAAAGCTTGAATCCTTTTTTTCATCTATACCCCTAAATACTTCATCTTGTCTCCCCATAAATATGTGTATTGCTGAATAGTTTACCACTGTATTGTATCTCTTATTTAGTCTTCCTGAGTTTTATATACGGAAAAGACTTGGAACTGTCTAAAAATTTTCCTCAACAATGAAGTCTCCTTGATTGATTGTCATACTGTTATTTCTTTGTACTTGAATCCCATATTTTCTTTGCCAGTGACAAAATATAAAGCAAATGATAAAGGGGGAAGAAGACATCCTGCCTGGTTCCTCTGTTCAGACACACTTTGTTGGAAAGGAACCCTATCACCTTAATTGTTGTCTTCAACCCATCATACATCTTCCTGATTAATTCTGTCGGGAATGCAAATGCTTCCATTGCCCTACTCGTAAAATCCCAGCTTACTCTGTTGAAGGCTTTCAGGGCAGCCACTGTGGTGCAGCAGTTACCGTTGCCGCCTCACAGCAAGAGGTTCTCCGGTTCGATCCTTGGCTGGGGTGCCTTCTGTGCAGAGTCTTCCTGTCCTCCCTGTAGTCGCATGGGTTTCCTCCGGGTGCTCCTGTTTCTTCCCACATCCCAAAGACATGCTGTAGGTAGATTAAATACTCTAAACTGGCCCTAGGCATGAGTGCATGTGTGTGTGCGCCTTCCATGGAAGGTTGGGCGCCGGGCTGGCAACTCTACACCGTAAAACTCCACTGCCAGTCATGAGTGGACAGGTGATCCGCTGTGGCGACCCCTAATCAGGAAAAGCCGAAAGAAGAAGACTCTGTTGAAGGTTTTCTCTGCATCATGACCCACCAACAATAACAGTATTTTCTGCTTCTTCTGGATGATAATTGCTTAATTTAATGTTGTCAAATGTTTATCTCTCTTCCGAATAACCACATTGATTCTTATCTATCAATTTTAAAAACACCTTTGCAATTTGCTGTAGATATAAGCACTTTATAATCATGAATGAATCTGGGCCTGAAGGGTCTTTACCCTCTCTGGGTTTATACAGCCACCACAGCTTTCTTTCAAATCCTTCAGGATTTGTATCCCTTTCTTCCCTCCTAACTTCCACAGAAGTATTGTCTGTTCTTGGACACAACCCTATTGATTATACATCCCATTTTTCTCATCTCTACCTATCTCAACTATTAATTTCTAAGCCTTATCCTCCTGCGAACTTGGCATAATTAAGTCTTACAGAAATATTTCTGTTTGTGGTTTTCTTGGTTTCCACATTCATCTGCTTTAAACACATTGTCATAATATTTCCAAATATCTTTATAGTCTGTCTGGTTGATTTTCTTATCATAAGCTCCTGAAGTTTGATGACAGCCCTTTTTACTTTCTGTTGCCTGTGATGTGCAAAACTTTGTGCTCTGGAGTTATGTGCTTAATAACAACCTTTCTGAACTCAACCATATTATCAGAATACCCACTTATTTTCAGTGGCGGCTGGTGACTTCAAATCAAAAGGGGGGCTGCAGGAGATAGCTGAATGGGTGGGGTCAATGGGAAGGGGTGTGGCCAACTAGAAAGGGGAGGAGCTATGCTCAAAACCACAAATATAAACTAAATACACTGCCCTGGGTGCCAAACCATCATTATGAAAGTCCAATCAAGACAAAATGAAGTGTAGAAGAATACAAATATTTCAATGCTTTGGCTGCATGGCAGCTTACTTAATATCTAGATGGAAACAAAAAGGTTGTGAGGCATGAAAAAATAAATTACTTTTTAAATACATTAATAGAATGCCAGTCAAAATCAAGTATAAGAAAAACAAGCAGCACTCAACTCAAACCACTTCTCGCACTGCAGTTCTAATTATAATTTATATTCAGCTTTATTAAAGTACCAAGTAACATGCTGAAAGTAGAAATCTTTGATGCCCCAACTTGTAAAAATGTTTCTTATCCAAAAAAAGACCTGCTGCCTGACAACTATCTACTTGTTTCATGGGGATAACATGATCAAAGTAAAAAATGAAAAGCAAACAAGAAATAAGCTCAAGATACATTGCTTAAAAGGATTACTCTGCAGGTTATGGACCACACGATTGGCATTCTGTTTAGTTTACGGGTAAAGCCTGCAGAGAAGACTGGAAGTCTCCAAGTGTAATGAGCTTCTTAAAATAATGTAATCCTGTCCTTTATTACAAATACTGTCATATGCATTTCAATACCCAAGGCTTATACATTATCTAGTTAAGTATTCTCTACATGGCAACAGAAAGGCTTTCAATGTTGGCAATTCTTTAACAGTATGCTTATTAAGGCTTACTTGCATCTTATGATCTCAGCCAAGCTTACCTGATGGTCATTAAAGTATTGCTATCTAAATACAGAGCAACAGGCACTTTGAGTAATAAGCATAAATCAACACTACAAAAAATATGATAGAAACCAGACCATTCTGCAAAAATCAAGGACAGATGAAAAGCCACTCTAGTACTTGTGTCTACCTTGGATCGGGGGGATACGCTGCACATTTACACTGCATAACTACTCCTTGCCTTGCTTCGACACATCCAGAGTCACTTCATGGGGGAGTGGGGTGCAACAAGTATGTCACAATTTGAAATGTCTCTGGCTGACTGCGATGGCCCTGACACATTTGTCATACCTCTCAACCTCAGAGCAAGAAATCTGGACAAAGCCATACAAAGAAGTGGGACTAAGGCCCAAAAATAAGGACAATTTTTAAATATTGCTCGTATAAACTTAGAAAGATAATTAAAAAGATAATAAAATAGTAGACCTTGCATTAGTATGAATTTTCTGAAGCGTATGAAATCTGAAACTCAAATGTCTGACATTATTTATCATCTAACTTCAATCTTTAATGATTTGCCACTAATTTACCAGAAAACCACAATTTTATGGAAAACGGACGAAAAATGTGATGCAAGAATATAAAATAGCCACACAATACAGCTGGGAACCTGTCAAAGGGACACTTTTTTTAATATTTGTACATGTCCAAGTACTTGTCTTGCTTTTTTTCAGATCCATAAAGCAAGGGGTTGCATTCTATGACTTTACTTCAAACTGCCCATGTTTTTTACCAGATTATAAGCACAAAGCATTTGTATGTGCTCTGTGTGCATGATGTTTTTGTGGTTCATGTTGATTGTGTCACTTGGTTTGAGTTGGCACACTGTTAACCCAAAATTTTGTAAGCCAGGAAGCCTCATGTCATATAAACCAATGAAAAAGATGAATTAAGTAAACTGGGCAACTGATTCTAAATTATTGACATAGGAAATACTTTTCATTCTGTTAAAGAATGAGAGGTATGTGATATGAATTGCCTTTCACTGAGTAGTAAACCAAGTACAAGAACATCCCTTTAGTTTCTTGGATCCCAGCACAATGGCACACTCAACCACCATATATCTCAATTTTGTCTAGCTATGGGAGAAAAAAAGCTTCTGCAAAAATCACACCAGCAAATTGGAATGGTCTGCTAACTGAGCTTAGAAGAGAAACAAATTACAATTTCAGGGAAAACAAATCTGGAATACCTCAAACAAACTTTGACACATGGTTTATTAACAAATGGAAAAAGGTTTCACTCCATCCCCTTCACTAAACAAAAACCCAACTATTTCTCATCCTTAAGTACCGCTAAAATATGCCCATAGTAAATATGTATGTAGTGCACAAAATCTTGTAAATATACACTATCCACTATAAATCCTCTATTTGACTATAGTGTCAACTTACTCTGGTATGATAAATATCATTAGATTAGCTAGCACTGGTACTGAATAGGGTTAAAGGGTAGCAAATAATTATTAGCAATGAAATAAACTATGCACTTGAATTACTGTTGGAGAATTGCAGTCATCACTGCTCTCACTAACTATATTCAAGCACTGGTGTGTTACAACAGCTATACTCTACAAAATGTTAAAGACACATACATTTATGTTGCACTGCCTGTAATACCCATTTCCTATATGTACCTACTTCTGTGCCAAACCACAGCTAGCTTGAAAGGGTCCTCAGATTAGCCTGTCTACTCAATTAATAAACAAAAGCAAATAAATAAATATTTTACTTTCTCCATTATTCACTAACATTTCTTTGCATACTGTCATTATTCTCGGCAGAATAGTGTATTAGAACAGGGTTGCCAGTTCATTCCTGATAAGAGGTACTTGTTATGTAGATGAGCATTACTTGTAATGGAACCTAATTAAGTATCTAAGATGGGCTTTAGTTTACTGGTTGCCGTTTGATCCCTGCAGTATTTAAACTAGTCTTCTAATTTCCTTACTTAATATACAAGAATATAGTTAGCAATAGAGTGTTTGTTATTTTCTTGTTAGTCACAAGAGTTATGCATGCTTGAATTCCTTGACTGCTGATTTTAATAGGACCCTTTTTTATTTATCCGTACGATATCTAGACCAAGGCAGTGCACTTTACCCATGACAAATTTGTACAGTGACATTATTAATAAAAGTTACATCTTCTTTTCCTTAAATAATATCATTGCATAATATAGCCACACTTCACAGTGCCTCAGCTTTTAAATCCATAAGGCAAACGCAAACCTCATTCATATATATAAATTAAATAATTTAATTTATACATACCACCAGTACCAAGAAGAAAACTCTCTGTACTCTTCTCACTCTGCTAAGTTCTAACTTCTTTTCTTTCTTCTTCTCTTCTTTCTTCAGTTCTTCTTCTGTTCTTCAGCACAGGCTGCACAGCTGACAAAATATTTAGTCTGCCCAAAAAAAAAAAAAAAATTAAAATCCAATGGCAAATTTAAAATTATTAATAAAATACTGTATCGGTCCTTCCCGTGTGACTGACTCAGTCACGAATCAGTCCACAGCTGACTACTGTTTGATTCTCGTTCTTTTCCCAGCACATAAAGCCCGGGAAGAGAGCGACAACCAATCAGCAGCATTTAGCCCAGCAAGCACGTCATGACGTGCCTGCGGACGTCGCAGTCCAAGCCCCTTCCAATTCTATGTGGTTTGGAACCGCATAGACTGCTGGGCATCACAATGATGCCTTAATTACTCCACCGGGCTGCAATCAAAACAAACAAAAAAAATATATATTTAAAACCGCCGCAACCCGAGGCGGTTAAAGTGCGCATGCGCATACTTGCCGAGTCGCGGACTCGGAGAGACAATTTGTAATTTAAAACAAAGAAATACTACTGCTACTGTCAGTCTCTGTACAACAAAAAAAGGTACTTTTTCTTTTTTTTAGCTGAGGGGGCTGCAGTCCGGCAGTCCGATGCCACGAGCCGCCCCTGCTCATTTTCCCTTTAGCACTCCATAGTTGCTCCTCTTCTTGTTTTCTGTGATTCTCCTTATTCTGCAACACCTAAACTTTCAGTCCCTAAATAATTTGGTAACCATTTTAAATCTTGGGACCCACTTGCCCCTCCTGCAAAAAGAAGTTTAAAAGAGAAGAGTGATTTTTGAGATTCGCTCTTTTCTTGTGTTTTTGGTCTCTTTTGTTTTTGCTTGTTGGCATTTGGCACTTCGACTGCTGACATTTCAGTAGGGAGCCAAATAATTCTTATTACTTTCAAATATGTCTTTCTCTGTTTCATTTATATCTTGTTTTAAACTCCATTTTCATTTTATCCCACACTCTAGCTATCCCTTTTGAAGAAATTTCTATTTTCCCTAATAACTTGAATAATTTTCTAGAAAAGAAAGTGTCTCGTTATTATCCTGCATCTTTATCTTAGCTTTTATCTGTACCTGAATGCCCATGCTCATGTGAAGTCCGACCTCTGTCTGGTCTACTCCAGATCCAGTTCACCCCATCCATCCAGTCCGACATGGGTTCTCGAGCCACTTTTTAGATCTGACTTAGCAAAAACTAGTGCTGCAGCCTTGAGCCCCTTTAAATGTTAGCCGTTCCATAATGCACCTGGCTGTGTAGTTTCCTCGGATCTCGTTTACCTCCTCAGTGTTAAGATGTGGTCACAATTTAGAGAAAAAGCTACATACTTCACCTTTTTCTTTTTTATGAATTTTTGGATACTTTAGTTTCTGAGTGTTCCCATAGCTTTCCTCAAGGCATTCTCTCACTTTTGCCTTTCAATTTTGATTCCCTTTATTTAAAGTTGTTTTTCTTTTCTCACGGTACCAACATTAGGCATAATAGCCTAGTTAAAAAAAAAAGTTTTTGCTCTTGATGCAGTTGTAGGATTTTAGTCTACTCTACCTCTTCTAGATTGTTAATCACTGGGCGATAGAAGAAATCTAACATTAGTTGATATCTTCGTAGTTTCAGGTGTTTGTTCTTCATTGGTACTGGTCATCATGGATGACAGCACGGACAGGGACAAAAGCTTTCAATGTGTGCACAAAAATCCTCCCTCAGGACTCTTTCAGCCAGAGTGGGTTTTTAGAAGTCGAACATTTGATATTTGACTTATTCATCTGCAAAGGTCTTTGGGCAGCATGCCTTGTCAGACAGGAGAAACAAGATGACAAAAAAAAAAAAAGCTTACTATCTCCTGTTTCAGAAGCAGATAAGTACAAGGATAGCCATGACCAGAGCAGAGGCGAGGAAAAGTACTGGTGTAAGGAGAGGGAGCCAGACTCAAAAAAGAGAAAGCCAGAGAATTCCCGAAGTGCAGGACCGTTGAAAGTGACAAGGTCAGAGCCATCTCTTGCCAGAGCTCCTTCTGCATCTCCACCATTGGTTCTGCTGCCCTCCTGAGCCTATTAACCAGGATGTCACCTTGACATCTAGCCTGGGCCAATTCTTCTGAGAAGGTGATCTTTAGATTGTCGTCTTGTCCACCATGTCAGGCTTTCATTAGGTCCTTCTGAAGCTCCTCTGATTTGAAACTGGGTTATATGATGAGGCGCTTTATCAAGACATAGATTGATATGGATGTTCTACCTTCCCCCTCCAGTCCATGGGGAGAATAGGCTGGCCCTTATCCCCCTTATTAGCTTCTTCCCCAACCCGACCTTCAGATCCAGTGATATATGGAATGACTCCTTGCATGGAATCTGTATCTTTGACACTGATGGCTCCCCCTGCCTTCTACCTCGAAAATTTCCAGTCTGAGCCACTCAGACCTTAGACATTTGGATTGATGTCTCGTCGTCGATACTGCGTGTAGCACCATAAGTAATCAGCCTTTGATGCCATGGTATCGATCCAGTCCTTTTGGGCAGTCTTCCCTATTGGTTTTAGGAATTGCTGTCTTGAGGCTGCCTATTTCCTCTGCAGAGGGGGCTGTGCTGACCCTCAATATGAGCTGCTTTATTCAGGCAGAGGTGAGTTTGGCCTTCGAGGCTATGAGGGGGGATCATTGCATCTCCTGGATCATCACAGTTTTTATCTGCATTGATCCTTTCTCCAAACACCAAGCCATCTATCTATTGGTGTTCTTATATGTTCCAGGGTCAGAGCTGAACTACTTCTTCTTCTTTCAGCTTTTCCCGGTTAGGGGTCGCCACAGCGGATCTCCTGTCTGCTTATGATTGGCAGTAGAGTTTTATGGTGTTGAGTTGCCAGCCCAGCGTCCAACCTTCCAGAAAAGGCGCACACACGCACGTACTCACACCTAGGGCCAATTTAGAGTTCCAATCCACCTACAGCTTGTCTTTGGGATGTGGGAGGAAACCGGAGCACCCGGAGGAAACCCCCGCGACCACAGGGAGTACATGCAGACTCCGCACAGAAGGCACACCAGCCGAGAATCAAACCGGAGAACCTCTTGCTGTGAGGCGGCAATGCTAACCGCTGCACCACAGCAGCCGTCCCCAGGGTCAGAGCTGAACTAATGTTCTTAAAAGAACTTTACAGGTGTAGAGCCAGTTTTCTGACTCAAGACTTGCCACCATTTGAGAAAAGGAAGACATTTAAATGGAGACACATGGACTGCGCAGATGAGTCCATCATTTTGGACACTGACTTGGATGATTGAGAGGGTTCCCCACAGTCCCCCACTGGGAGACCTCGACTTCAGCAAGGTACTGGAACTCATGTGCCAGAGGGCAAATTGAGCCACAGACCCACTTTGTCAGGATGAGCAGCTCCTTTTTGAGGCATGTGGTTCAGCCCCTTCCACCTCTTGGGTGACCTCTCCATTCTGGTCCTTATTGACATGGCTGCCAAGAGGAAATGACAAGTGCCCGTTCTTTGGTGAGCTTGCCTAGAAAACCTGATAAGATCCCCCCGTACAGGCAGTTTTTGTCCAAGAACCTCTTAGAGGATTCTATTGCTGTGACAGAGGCTATCCAAAAAAGATCTCACAGAGCTAGTGTCCGGCCCCTAAACAATGAGTATATGGCAGTGAACAGAATGGGGAAACAGGTGTATGCTTTGATCGCATTTGCTTTGCAGGATTTGACACCACTCTTTTCAGATAGGTCTGGCATAGCAAAACTTAGCCTCTCTGAAGGGACCACCCATGGTTGACTCTAGGAAGCAGCTGAAGTCTATCCTGGGCACTTTGTTTAATATTGCTAATCTCTCTATGCAGCTACTGCATAATGTAGCTGATGGAACAGCCAGAGCGACAAGCACAAGCCTCACCATGAAGTAACAGACTTGACTTCACTTATGTGATTTTGCTGACAATTTCAAAGTATGCTTTTCCAGTACTCTCTATGATTGATCATCTTTATTTGTTCTAACTGTTTAAGAAAAAATGCAGGAATGTAAACAAGAGTGGGAAAATGCTGTTTGTCATAGGAGTTAAGTTTCAGACCCCACAGTTATCTTATAGCTGGAACTTGAAGGTGCCTAAGTCCATATGGTTTAGGAAATCAGGGCATTGACCCTTTGAGTCCACTCCTGCAAAGGCAGTTCCTTTAATGAGTGTAGGCCCAGAGGTGGTGGGGGTCTACAGAAGCAGAGATATCTGATGCCCTTCTCTGATCTTCAGCCCAGTCATCCCTGAAGGGCTGCCTGACTGCCCCCCCTCCCCAGGAGGCAGTCGAGGGTTGTTCATCCTTTTAACTTTCCAAATATGGCCATCACACGGGACTCTTTGGGTCAGAGGGGTAATATCCAGAGCCATTGAAGAGGTCCTGCCAGAACTAGCAGGGTCAGGTTATTACTCCCAGATTCTTTTTTGGTTCCGAAGAGAAACAAGGACCTCAGACACATATTGGACCAAAGCAAACTCCACCAGTACATAAAAAGACTTGTTTCAGGACGGTCACGGTGCAAGCGATTTTGCTTGGTTTATAGGTGAACAACTGGATGTGCTCAATTGACCTATAGGACGCACTCCACAGCAAGATTGGTCCAAACGAGGAGATGATGACATCTGCAAGAAAAGGAGAGTAGTATTGCTGGAGAGTAGTATTGCTGGAACTGAAGTTATCCTCAAGTCTTGATGAGTACCTTCACATACTGGACCCTGTTTTCACAAAATCTCACCAAAGAGACACTGATATATGACTGTATTTTCTATGGCATATACCATAGAGAGAGGTAGGTTAAAAATAAAAAAGACAGTTGGATGTAGAAGTCCCAGAATAAAAAAAAAGTGCTCAATCCTGGGATGTGTACTTGTGCCAGGACTGGAAAAATGGCAGAGTAGAATCCTCAAGACACAGAAACATTCCTACAGTGGGGGTACGTCCAGGAATATGGGGAAGATACCTCCCCCCCATTGTTGAAAGAAGTAGTAGTCCACAAAAGTCACAAAAATTGATAGGCCAAAAAGAGCCATAAAGGTGATAGTGGATTATTAACGATGGAGAATAAATTGGTTATTACTATTATACAAGAAGCCCAGAATTTACAGATATTAGAAATTCAAAAAGATTGAGAGAAATTTAAATGAAATAAAAATACTTTTCAAGAAAAACTGCCAAAAGCTTCAAATAAAAATTTATGTTCATTAGTGCAACAGATACATGTAAAGTGTTACATAGACAAACTCTGGGAAGCATCTGATTTCTTGCCACACAATGATGATCTGGAGCTTTCAGTAGGAAACCAGTATAAAAGTTCAGTTGGAGTTGCACAGCAAGGGAAAGAGCAGGAAATGGTATCAGAACAGACCAGGATCTATCCTACACTGTTGCAAATACTAAATTAAAGATATCAGCACTGGCAGAAAAACTTGGAAGATATGCAGATAAGTACAAGTAAGCAATTCATTGATGACCTAAAAATGTTTTATTAAAAAAAAATGGGGTACAACGCAAAAAGAATAGCAATAGCACCAAAAAAGATTTTGAAGAAATATTTATGAAGACCCTGTAGAACCTAAATATGCTGATTGGGTAGAAAAATTAAAAGAAACAGTAGTATCTAACTTCTGGCTAAAAGTATTAACATCTTTACACAAGAGATTTAGCCTGGAGTAGGAACTGCTTATATGCACATTCCAAACAGACATCAGCCTGGCTAACAGGAAAAATGATACTCCTTAAGAGCAAACCTGTAAGGTATCCTAAAAACTATAGACCAATAACTTGCCTTCAGATGATGTACAAACTATATACTGGAATTGATGCAGACAGTTTATAGTCATTTAAAAGAAAGCTCATTCATGGAAGTAGAACAAAAGAGTAATGAAAGAAAGCCATATTGAATAAAGGATCATTTGCTGCTAAATTAAGCCATAACAGAGTTGTACAAAGGGGAGGAATCTAAGTATGGCATGGCTAGATTACAAAAAAAGCATTTGACAGCATCCTACATTCATGGTTAAAGGAGTGCATCCTAAATTGATTAATTACATTACAGTGACCATAAAACAGTGGCAAACCACTTTACAACTAAGCCATGACAAGGAGCAAATTATTATCCCAGGGATAAAAATTCAAAGGAGAGCATTCCAGGGTGATTCTTTATTACCGCTGTTGTTGTGTCTTGCAATCCATTAAGCTGTTTACTTAACAGATTAGGTCGTGGTTACAGTTTGGCTCCCAGAAAACAAAGTTGCTTAAAGATTGTTCATCTGCTTTTTGTGGGTGACTTAAAACTGTATAGTTCATCAGATGAGGAGGTGAAAGCATAACTGCAAGTGGTTAAAACTTTTTCTTAGATATAAGAATGACATTTGGTCTTGATGTGCAAAAGCAATGTTTAAAGCAAAACAGTTGCAATACCAAGAAAATATCTGTATAAGACGGGAATGTGATATAAAGGAATTTGAGCAGGAAGGAGTATAAATAGTTAGAAATTGATGAAGGATCGGTAATAAAACAAATGCAAATAAAACTCTGTAAGGAATACTTCAGAAGACTAATATTGAAAACAGCCATGACATATAGGAATAAAGTCCAAGCTGTAGACCAATTTGGTCACCCAGTTTTAACTCACAGTTTTGGTGTGATTAACTGCTCCAAAAGGTATGGATCATTTGGGCAGAAAAACAAGAAAATGCTTCATACTTATCAAATGATATATATATATATAAAAATTAATGTATACCAAGATTATATATTTCACTCTCTAAAGGAGGTATGGGACACCTCAAAATTGATTACATGTATTGATCTCCAGTCGTGGGACTGCATATGTATCTGCTGATCTCATCAGATCCAAAAATAGCAAATGTTTTACAACTCAAGGACAAAAGTCTAAGTGATCCCTCTTCTTAGTTTAGCAGAATCAGTCAGGTGGCAAGTGGGAATGGAAATCCAAACCAGAAAAAGACAAAAATCAGACTGCAACTGAATGTACCAAAAAAACGAAAGAATATAAGAAGGATCAGATAAGAAGTACAGAAAAATGGACAAGCCATAAATTAAATGTAATGGCAAATATAGAGATCTCCTGGCACAACCTCATGTTTATCGGGATTTGACACAGCAGTGGTTAAGGAGAGGTGAGTTGAAACCAAAGGATGAAAGGTTAATAATGGCAACCCAGGGTAGTGGACTACATACATGTTTATTTACAAAGTCCAATAAAAATGTGGAAGAAACAGACAAATGTAGGTTTTGTAAAAAAGAATTGGAAACAGTTGCACACCTTGTTGCTGGGTGTAATATTCTCATGGCATAGGGACTGTGAACTGAAAGGCACAATAATGTCACAAGATTGCGGCAGTGGGGATTGTGCAAACACTGCAATACAGAAATAGCTGAGAAGTAACATGAAACATGAACCGCAAAGCAGTATAGAGAATGATGAATTGTACATCACATGGGATCACCCATTACCAACAATTCAAAAATAGATGTGGAAAAACAGGATATAGCAGTCCATGAAAAAAGACAATAGTATCACTGATCATTGAAATTGTTAGCACCTAGTGATTACAGTTTCTCACATACAGAAAGACGAAGTTATAAAATATCAAGATTTGCAGGCAGATTCAAAAGCAATGTTGAAATGCACCCAGACAGCTCTAATAGTCGTAAGAGCAATGAGTCTGATAAAGAGTCTGATAAAGAATCTACAGTTGTGTTTACATATTCTGCCAGTGCATGTAACTCTGTGTGAATTGCAGAGGGAGCCAATTTGTAGGTGCTGCGAACAGCACTTTTGATTAACATTTCAGAAACTTTAATTATATCCTGACTTAGGAATGGAATCCATTCTCGTCATGGTATTACAAATCCAAAAGATTTGGAAAATTTTAAACCAGGATTGCTGAAGTGCTCAGAAGGTTTCTGCACATCCACCTGGGGGCCAGTCACCTTCATTTCAGGGCCCTGCATTTTGGTCTTACCATAGTCCCTCTGGGATTCACCAAGTACATGACAGTGGTATAAGCAGACTTAAGGCTGGTATGGATTGGAGTTTTTCCATACCTGGACGATTGGCTCCTCTCTGCTACATTGAGGGATCCTCTTGTAGAGGCCTGGGACTACTTGCTGCAACTCTGTCTGTCCTTGAGAATTTCAGTCGTCTATGACAAATAACTACAACCATCACAATCTGTACAATACATTGGAGGTCACCTGGACACCAGATCTTGTACCATTTTTCTTGGAAATAGTCCAGTTAATAAGGCTTGCAGTTTGGGATCTTTTTGCAATTTTCATCTCCTTTGGCAGTTCTGATCGAAGGACGAAGGAGGAACATACCTTTAATAAAAGTCATACAAAACCTATGAGAGGCCACAGAATGAGATTCAGAGCATTGACAGAAATTTTAAATTGTTGCTAATTGTACCATAATAATTTAATACCTGGAACCTGAAGAAAACAGTTGCAACAGGCAAAGAAGTACCAGAGTAAAGGTTTAACTGAATGGATTTATTCTGCAAAATGTGTCCACGTACTCTTACATTTCTTAGTAGAATTTAGTACTGCTTTGCTTTTTGTCTGTACCTGTAAGGGCATTTACATTCCATGATATAGACAGTGTCCATTATTTTAGAAGGTTATTACTCCCTATTCTACACGACAATTCTTTTGAATATGTATTTCCAACTTTTGGCTTACATGCCTAAACTGGGTCTGTATCATTAAGTTGAAAGTTAAAAATAGCGAACACTCTTGCGTCGAACCGTAAAAATTGAAATCACAGAATGTAGATTGGCCGGAACAGAGATTTTTTTTCCCAGGGAAAAAAATCGCTAGGCCATGGCCGGGACTTTGCTGTTTCCTCCACTGTGGTGTGATGTCGGAGTTGGTATATTTAAGTAAGTAGGGGGGAGTGTGGCGGGAAAAGCCCCCCACTTTATTTTGTCTGTGGATTTGTTTTTTGTTTTTTTTGAGCGCAGCGATTTTTTTCCAAGGGGGAAAAAATCGCTGTTCGTGTCTTCGACATTCTGTGGTTTCGGTTTTTAGAGTTCAACATAAGTGCGTTCGATGTTTTTAACTTTCGACTTTGTGATATAGACCCACTAAACTAATCTTTGGCCGGGTGATCTTTTATATCATTTATTTTGTCTCCATTTAAATCTTGTCATGTTTTTCAAGACTTTTGGCTTCAATGAAAACACTCAAACAACTTAATACATTTTCAGAACTCCTATCCCATTTTAATGTAGAACAAACACACACAACTATGTAGATTATCAGCAAATGAAGTTTACCCCTCCATACAAGAGCAGTTGCCCCAAATCAGTGGCTACACCCCCAGGCATTACCTAATCTAAAAGTAGGGTTACCCAAGCTAAAGAGCATGTTACAGCCTCTGATTTTTGCTGTTGCAGTAGCCTACACTGTTTGGGGCTTTTCCTCCCACCGGCACCAGTCAGCTTTCAAAGCTTTAAGGCATCTTCCTAATACTTTGCCAGGGCTTGAGGGATGCCACTTATGAAAACAGTGCCAATTTCTTCAGTTTTTTTTTTTTTTGGGTGGGGTTTTTGCGGAAAACTGGCGTTTTTCTGACCATTGTTGTTGTTTACTATGAATCTGTATGTTTTTTGGGACCATCATTACATTGCTAAGGAAGTTTGAGTGTAAATGATTATATGAACTTTTTCTTCACAAAAAGTACAATTTTCTGACTGAGTTTTCTTACAGGTTTGTAGATTGGTGTGTTTGGGAGAGAATATTGTGCTTGTTGGGGGACTGTCAGTAGTTTACCTTCAATACCACTTTATTCTGAGTTTTTTTCCCCCCGTTATTCATCCAGGCTACTCTATCTCCTTTTGAGGTTTCATTCTCGATTAACGTGTGGAACAGCTACCAGTCTGCTTGGTTTTATCTTCTCCTGTCTGCAAGAAGAAGAAAGTTGTTAGAGAGTATTTGGGTATCAGGCCAGATCCTGTTACTACTTATCTGCTGGTGGGTGACTACTATGACAACTGTTTGTTCCACAGATCACGCCTTTTATTCTCCTTGTTCTCTCTGGTGTTGCATCTGCATGTAACATGGACCAGGGGATAGCCATGTAATTTGTAGCTGTATGGTTTCCCTTGATGGGCATGTAAGAAGTCACTCTTGTTGACCTCATGAAAAGGAACAGTTGAAGGTTTTTCACTCAGCCAAGATGGGGAACCTGAATCTGAGATGAGAATGTCGTCTGTGGGTCATTAATTTACCATGGAGTTTCATAGGAAAGTTGAACACAGTAAAACATATCGCCTTCCATTTGTATTTCTTTGGATAGGGAATATTTGCTTGGATTTGCTAACTGGCTCTTTTCTGCCTTTTCCTTGCTTAATGCTTCAGGTGAGAAAAAAAAAAAGAGTGCCTCTCTTTCTGACCTGGATTTTAAGTCAGAGGAATAAGACATTGTAGGGTAGTGGTTGTATCTCAGGAATTTGTTCAGATTAATAGTCTGATTCTAAGGAAAATTTGGCTTCAGATTTCCCTCTTGAAGATTTTTGTTTTTTTCTGAGACTTTATCTAAGATGAGTTAGTTTTTCCCCCAGTGGGAACAGAATGAAATTCCTATTGCATAGAAACTGTGCAATGATTTATTGCTCTTGGATATGCCTACATCTGTCTGCAGCGGTTTCTCTTGTTTTGCCTGCCTTAAAGAATAGTAGGCAAACTACAAGCAATGAGAAAAAAACTGTAATCCTCCTGCCTGCAGAAAGTTTAGCTATAATATTCATTTTCCAACCATGAAGCAGATTCAGTAGTAATGTCTTGGTCTAAATTTGCTTTTGCTAAACAAATTATTGCTGCTGACCCATGCCCTCAGACAATGATGGGAAAGCTTTTGCCAAGTGGGGAATATTTCAGGATTTTAATTTACTTTTATCTTTTGTGAACATGCAAAAGATAATTTACTAACTTTCCTTCCTTCTGAGGTAAAAACAATCCATGAATGCTCTCATATTACTAAGCACGTTTTAAAGTGTGCTTATGATGTTACTAATTCTTACTCTATAGCTGCTGCTTCTGGGTCGGTAATAAGGAGACTGACTTGGCTTCATTCTCAAAACCTTCCTTAATATGTTAATGAAAATTTCAATTCTTCCTTAGACAAGGAAGTTCTATTTGACCATCCTGCAGTTGAGGCGCCCAACAAGTGTGATGAAAGCAAAAGTTGATTCAAGGAGTGACTCAAATATTTCAACCATTTTGCTTTTTCCTTAAAGCAAATAAAAATTCTCTTCCTCCTCAACTTTCTTTTTTCAATAAAAAACTTGAGCAACAAGGAGCTGTTAAACAGCACAGTATAAAAAAAACTAAGGAAGGGAGGCTTCAAAAAGAAAGTAAAAGAATATTGAGGTAACTCCTCCCAATCAGCAAGGCTGTTTGCCCGTTCATGCTCCCAGCCATCCTGGCACCTTTTCATATGCCTAAGTCTTCATTTCCCCTTGTGATACTGGATTGTGACACACAAATGGATTTTTAATTAATTTTACCAGGGGTACCCTTGACAGTGGGAATCCCTCTCCCTGATAACCAAGTCTTCTGTTTTTTTTTTCCTCATTCTGCATCAGTGGCTTGCTTTAGGAGTAACAGAAACAGTGCTGCCACCCCCACCCCCCTGGGCAGAGACTTTACCACTAGAAAAATCCTTGAGTAAAAGAAGGAATGTTCCTGGAGGCTTGTGCTGAACCTTTCCTATATAAATCTTTTTGTCAGAATTCCAAAGATGAAAATGCTTTCCACCTTACCTTTGCTACATTCCCATTGTCAGTCTGTTTATTCTCAGTTCTTTCTTCCCTGTTGTACTTTCAGCTTCACCAAAGATATTCACAAAGTGTCAGGGTTCAGTAATTGCAGACTTCAAGTTACATCTTTCTATTTTTGGATGATTCATAATCTTTGCAAACTTTCTCCAGGAGTCAGGACACTTTAGCAGCTGTTCAGAATGTCTCATTGTGGCTGGGTTTTCAAATTAACTTACAAAAATCTTCACTCATCCCTTTTCACAGATTTGTAATCCTTGGATGTCTAGTACTAGCTTTCTTCCCACAGCAAAATAGAAATGTGCCAGCAGCTCATCTTTATGAGTTTCTCCATGCAAAAACAAGTATCCACAATGGAATTTCTCAGGATTGTATAGGTACATGGCATTGATTATACTAGATCTTGTTTTCCCTTTCCAGAGAAAGATCCAGTGGTACCACCAGTCAGTCTTGACTAAGCATCTTCAGTCTTTATCTTCTCAGATTTTTATGTTGATATTTGTAAAAAGGAAGATTTTTCTGATGGGTAGACCAGATCTTTTGCAGACCAGGCCTCCTACTGTCCCCTTTGACGCTTCTTTAGCCTGTTGCTACACATGCTTCAGACATGGCATGGGGAACAGTCCCCAGAAGAGTGAAGTATGAGGTCTGTAGGACCCTTACCACAGACAGAAGCACATAAGTGCCAGAGAGACTTTGGCAGTGATCAGTACTTTGAAAGCCTTAAATCATCTCTGGTCCCCAGGAACTCTGCATATTTACACAGACAATGTCATAGTGATATGATACATAAACAGGAGCCAGATCATGCCGTTTGCAGACTTGCTGTGATAGCCTAGGAGATGACAGTTCAGCTCAGTCATTCTTTTAGAACAAAACTTTGTTGATTGTTTTCCTCACTACCTGCCTACTTCCTTTCCTTCTTGGCTCTATCCACTCCGCTCGCCCTATGGGCTCACTCCGCTCCCCTACCCCACCCCCAGTTTTTCTTGCCTTATACCTCTCTAGCCACTCCCACATCCCCAATATCCAATCCCAACCCCAACCCACATCTTATTAAATGTATTCCCATCAAACTACATCACTCCTCCCACTTCATCACATTATTCACCTATTCATTCTGTACCTTCAACTTCTTCATCACAATGCCTATTTCACCCATATCAACTTACCTCAAACCCCTACTCCTGTTCTCAATTCTTCCTTTCCTTTTCCTACCCTATATCCTAACTGCCTATGAACATTTTAGCTACTCTAATTTCCACCAGCCCTGTAAACAGTCATCCCTACCAGCTTTATCAGCCACCCTTAAACACATCAACATAACGTCTACAACCAACTATCTCCTCCCAAAGTATCATAGAGTTATCCATATTACCTTAAAACACTACCAAGTCAAGAGAACCCATAACTTATTGAATCTTTCTCTAATTCACACATATAGACTACACCTACACCTCCTACTGGATGGTGACATTCATCCCAATCCTGGCCCTACCAATAATAGTCCTGCTAACCTAGTTAGACCATCTCCCTCTTCCTTTCACACCCCTACAAGGCCTCCTAACTCCCTCTTCATAGCTCACCTAAACATACGAAGTGTAAATAATAAAGTGACTCACCTTCATGCTCTACTGGATGTACATGACTTTGACATCCTATGCCTAACCGAAACATCGTTAAAACCAGCAACCCAAGACTATGAAATCACCCCTCCAGGATATAGTATTTTAAGACTGGATCGCCTTAACAAGAAGGATTGGGGTGTAGCCTTAATATATATAAAGCAGGGCTCCAAATTACTCTACTAGATACCCACCCACCATCTGATACCAATACTGAAATTCTTATCACTAAGCTACAACAAAATACTTGTAAGTCCATCTACATTATATGCTCATATCTTCCTCCAGGTAGTAGCATCACCTCACTAGAAAATATCCTTAGCTGGCTTTCCACTAACTATCCACAAGAAACCATGCTGCTAGGCGACTTGAATATAGACTGTAATACCTGTAATACTGATAACCCAACTAACCACATAAACCTACATGGCTTCTCCCAAACTATCACCTCACCCACTCGAATCCATAAAACTGCCAATAAAGAAAGCACCCTAGATTGGATTCTAATAAATACTCCGTCCCTAACATATATGGCAGGCATCCTGCCAGACGACATTAGTGATCACTCACTAACTTGTATAATTTGACAAAAGAGTAATATTCCCTACCCTTCAACTTTTAGAACTATTCGCTCCAATAAATATTTTAACCCTGAAAACTTCCAAAATGAACTTAGTGTGTGCAATTGGTCACCCTTAAAACACCTCCAACTAGAGAAAGCAGTGGCATACTTCAGTTCTAAGTTCCTAGAAATCTTGGACTACCATGCCCCTTCTTGTACTCTTAGGAACAGTACCAAAACTGCTCCATGGCTTACAAAGGAAACTAAGCAAAAATTCTACTAAGAAACAAATTTTGGGCCAATTGGCGTACTTCTAAAGACCCATCTGATCATTTAAAACCCCATCAGGAATTGCCCAAGAGACTCCCATACAAATTGCTGATACCTTTAATATCTTCATTACTGAAGCCATCCAGTCACTTGCTAACTCTCTACCTGCTGTATCCTCTAATCTGCCCTCCTCCTCAACTAACTCACCACCTACTTTCTAACTACAAACTGTGCCTGCATCCCTCATCTGTACACTCCTTCAAAAACTCAAACCTTCTACCCCCTCTGCTGACCTCTTACCTGTTAAATATCTGCAAATAGCAGCTAAAGTTATTGCTTACCGTATCTCTATCCTAATAAATAGAACCATAACAGAAGGTACCATCCCATCCATCTGGAAAGTCTCCCATATAATCCCCCTACACAAAGGTGGCAACTCAACAGAACTTTCTAACTTTTGTCCAATTGCCCTACTCTCTCCCATAGCTAAAATCATGGAAAAATGCATCCACCATCAACTGTTAGACCACCTTCTCCAAAATAGCCTATTAGCTAGCTCTCAGCATGGCTTTAGACCTTTCCATAGCACCACTACTGCCCTCCTATCGTTTTCTGACTACATTAACAAAAACTGAAACAATAACACCCTGTCCTCTGCAATCTTTATTGATCTCTCAAAAGCATTTGGCATGGTTAACCATCAGCTACTGTTGAATATTCTTAAATCCCTCTCACTTGATACTCAAGCACTACAGTGGTTCAAGTCCTACTTAGATAACAGGCGGTGCTTTGGGATAACAGTCTATCCTTCCACCTTCCTGTCACCCTTGGTGTACCCCAAGGTTCTATTTTGGGCCCTCTTCTATTCTCCATCTTTATAAACGATCTATTAGTATCCCCCAAGCTACATCCATACAATACGCAGACGACTCCACATTAATATCCTCCGCTGCATGTCAATCTGAACTGCAGTCCCTCACCCAAAATGTCTTTGAGCTAGTAGAAAAATGTTTTTCACAGCGTTGTCTCCTCCTTAACCTTAAAAAGACTAAACTATTGCTCTTTACTCCTACACAAACGTCCACCCTAATTGACTTCATTATCAAATCTAAAAATGGCAGTTATATCTCCTGACGCTACCACCAAACTCTTAGGAGTAACTATTGACCACAACCTTCACTATGATACTCCTATCAACACCACAATAAAATCAGTTAACCGAAAACTAGGCTCCGTCTGTAAAATTAAACCCTTCCTTACTCCCATAGCTAGAACTACTATTGCCCAAACCCACCTTATCTCAACTCTTTTATGCCTCTCCTATATACATGAATCTATCTAAAACCAACCTCAGCAAGCTGGCAATCTCCTACAATAACATTGCTAGATTTGCTACCAGCTCCCCTTTCAGAACCCACCACTACCAAAATCTGAAACAACTGGGTTGGCTGGAAATGCATAATCATATTCTATTCCACCAACTGATTATTGCCCATAAAACCCTTTAAATTCCAGGTAACCCACCAAGTCTCATGAGTCTAATCGGCCCATATAAAAATCTTACAAACCTACGCTTAGCAAATAAACTACTTGTATCTAGTCAAAAAAACAACAATGAAGCAGGAGATTCCCTTTTTTCTAACACTGTGGGAAAAAGCTGGAACCTACTTCCTGGTGAACTTCCATCTCTTTCTTCAACTGCACTATTCAAAAAGAAACTCAAATTATACCTTACAACCCACTGGCTATGTTCTTGTACTAACCCTGACTAAGATCTCTCTTCCTGTTATCCTAGGTTATAGAACCAATTTACTACTCACTTTATAGCCACTTTAAGATCACTACCTTCTAAGTTGGACTTATTGTACCCAGGAAAGACTGTATGGACATGTCACTGCCTTATAGATGAGTTACTGCCTTTAACGAATTCTCCCAATCTTGTTTATAACTATTCCATTCTCCTCTGCCGTATTTATAACTTTGATTTGGGAATCTCCCACATCCTTCTGAATACTCTCTTCTTCTACTATTGTTTGGTCCAAAAAAAAAAAAAGGAATTTTCTATTTTGTTTTACTTTTATCTATCATGAATGCTAAGTTACCATGTAACACCTGTTTTGTCTGACAAGTGAACTGTAACTGAAGTTGTAATGTTCTGTTTGTTCTTGACTTTTATGTGGAGCTTTTCTCCCCGGGCCTCTACTGAAAATGGACATATATCCAGTTAGACTAGCCCGGTCAACAAATGTAAAATAAATAAATAAATAAAATAAAAATTATTGCAGACAGTCTAAGCAGGACAAACACAGAACCCCATGAATGGTAACTTCATCCCGAGTTCTTCCAAGAATTGATCCAGCTGTGGGCAAAATCTCAAGTGGGATCTGTTTGCCTCATGTCAGAACAGACAAAGAAATTCTGCTCCTGGACTCCTTGCAGACAGACCTGGAAGACCGATGCCTTCAAATCCCTATGCATGGGAGTGTGCCTGTATGTTTTTCTACTCTTTTCACTGATACAGAGGGTTCTTCAAAAGACATAAAAATTATGGTAGAGAATCCCTTTTGTCCCAGGCCACAGTGGTTCCCCCCTTCTTTTCAATCTGGTGAAGGGCAGTTGCCATAGGCTTCCCCGCAGACTGTTTGTTCACAAAAGACAGATGCTGTTTGATACACCCCAGCTTGAAAAGGCTTCAAATCATTGCCTGGATGATAGAATTTTAGGCAATTTTTTCCTGAAGATGTGCAGCTGGTACTAAAGGAAGCAAAAAAAAAAAATCCGCTATTGGAAAAGCATATTTGTGCAAGTGTTTTGTAGTTGTTGGTAGTCCAAGAACAGGGACCCTCTTTAGCCCTAGCTGCCTTTGGCTCTATATTGTTTTCTCTGGCATTTCATGTTCCTCCACCAGTGTTCATTTGATCGAAATTTCAGCTTGGCTGTCCTTATATCCACTCTTTCAAAAACTGTTTACTTTGAAAATGGTTAGAAAGGGATGTTGCATACGCCTCCACCTAAGAAACAGGTGGCTCCTGCTTGTGATTTTAACTTTGTGTTTTTCATTTGAACCAGTTCATCAGACTGCATTTGGATTCTTAACATAGAAGATTGTTTTACTCATCACTCAGAATTCTGCTAGGAGAGTATCTCTGTCGTAAGCAATTAGTGAGCCAACCCTTCCTAATTTTTTCACAAGGACTGGGTCTATTTAAGAACTAACCTTTTTTTCCCCTAAAGTGGTCTCAGAGGTTACCCTGAGTCAGACTAATAATCTCTCTGTCTTCTTCCCTGAACCCATGAACAAGAGAGAAGATTCTTCACTCTCTAGATGTACATAGGCAGCTCAGATGCTGACCAGGAAAAACTCAACCTGTCAGGAAAGCTGATAACTGTGCCTGCTATGAAAGTAAGAGGAATGGGCAATCGGCATCAAAGCAGATTAATTTCCAGATAGTTGTCTCATGCTATTGTCTTTGTCATACTCATCATAATAAAACACTTCCAAGCAGGGTTAGGGTACATTCCACAAGGGCTTTTACTTCAGTGGCTTTCTGCAAAGGGGCACACAACAACTTTTCTAGATGCAGCAACATCATCCTCTGCGCATACTAAAGCACTACTAACTGGATTCCTTTTCCTGGTTCAGAACAAGCTTTGCTTTCGCCATGCCGCAAAGGCTCTTGGATTTTTATTTTGTTTTCTTCTCCCTTCTTAGTTTTTAAGCTGCTAATCTGCTTTAGTAGCATAGGCTAGTACACCAGTGATCTATTAGAACATCTACTGTTATGGTAAGTTTACTTGCTCTGCTGCAGTGTTCTTTTCTTCATTCTCTTCAAAGATATGAAAAATGGTTTGCATTGTTTTAGCAAATATTAACGTAAAGCTCAAAGAGAATGTGCACTGGCTGCCTTTAAATAAAATGAATTGTGCACTGTTCTGTTAAATGCATTACAGTTTCAAGGCTGCAGAGGAGGGTATGCCTTATTTACTCACTAGTTCCATACTTTGACCTACTTGCTTTGTATCTTTAAACATTACAACTCTGCAAAGAGTTCTCAGAACACTCAGATTAATTTGATTGTACCTGCAGACAGCGTCTCCAAGTAAAAGAAGTCAGTAATGAGAGAAAAGAACAGCTAACAACATTGCAAATGCATGAAAGAATCGTAAATTTTCCTCGGAACACAATTGACAGATTTCCCCTGGTCAGCTGCATGCAGTCCCATTAAGAGCATTCACTAATGGGAGAAAAAACAAACTAATAAACTTGCAGATGCAAGAGGCTTGCTATTTTCCATATATTTTCATTATTTTGTTTTACTTTTCAAGTTTATTTGCTTAAAAAAAAAACTTAGTTTGTAGTTTAAACCAAGGTAATCTAGACCTCCACTCCTGTAAAAACAAGGAAAATGATTTTCTTAATTCAGTATATATTGTATGATCAGCCCTCTTAAACACCTCCCCACCCACCACGGCAGCCCAAGATCAAAACATGATATTGTTCATGTCCGGCCTTTCTTACATTGCTACAGTGTAAAGCATGTATATCTCACAACTAAGAAAAATGATTTGCTTGCTTTAATAGTTTTAATATATGCAGCAGTCACTGATAAGGCTCCTCCAACTCGCACTTAACTATACAAAGCTGCTTTACAATATCACATGCAGTTTACATTGTGAAATGTTTATACAGGGGGCTACTTTGAAAGGCCATAATTCCAAAACATCAAAACTCAGCCTGCAAAGACCAGAATATCAACGTTTTGGAATTTTGAAATTTAAAAAAAATAATAATAGTAATAAGTAACACTTTTACAGTGGGGGCAAGCCACCCTGCAGCCCCCACACCCCCCCCCCCCTGCTAAATATGTTTTCCAACTCCGAGATTGCACTAGTGAAGAAAACGGTAAATTTCCCATTCTGCGCTGTAGGGTGATCTCCATTAAGAACATTTGTTATTCTGGTCTCGGCGGATTGAATTTCGAAGTTTTGGAATTTTGACCTTTCAAAGTAAACCCTTATACAGATATTAATAAGTGCAAAAAACGTTTACTTAGTTGCTACTTCATTCCTTTCATTGTCTAAGCATTAATAACATAAAGCGAGATATGTAGTTAACCAAAATCACCACTAAATCCAAGGACAGCCACAAAACATTCTATAGCTATGTCAAGAATCTAGATGGCAACACTCAGATCTGCTCTGAGTTACAGCACAAAAATGTTGCGACCATTACAGAACCAACTGATATTGCCAACAACCTGGCAGATAGGTTCAGTGCTAATTTTACCCCCCTCTCACCCCCTAAAGGGCCCATCCATATCTATACAGGAAGAATGCAGAGTCCCTGTAATCACAACTACCCAGGTAAAAGCTGCACTCTCTAAAACACAGCATCCATGGGACTGGACATCCCAGGCTGCATTTTACACGAACTGGCTTTCCACTTAAGCACCATGTTCAGTAATAGCCTCACATCAGGCTTTGTGCCCACTGAATGGCGCACAGCATTCCACTCCACAAAGGGGAAGCCACCACTGATCATGGGAACTATCGACCTATTAGCCTGACGAACCTGATCTGCAAGGCCATGGAACGTAACTCAAAAACAAAGACATTGGTAACCTCCAAACTCTGGATCCCACCCAGTTCAGGTTTGTAAAAGGCAGATCATGCCTCCTGAACCTGATCAACTTCTTTGAGGCAGTCACCAAAGCTGTGGATGAGGTAAGGTGGTTCACACAGCCTATCTTGACCTCTCCAAGGCTTTCTACACCATCCCCCATTCTGGAGTTATAGCTAAACTCACTAAACTAGGTATAAATCCCTACGTCACAAGATGGGTTGCCAACTGGCTCACTGACAGAACCCACACTGTAAAAGTTGCAGACTCCAAGTCTGACCTCAAAGCAGTGACAAGTGGAGTACCACAGGGTTCCGTCCTGGGACCTCTCCTGTTTGGTATCTACTTCTCTGAAGTACAGGCTAACACAAAAGGCCTCTGGCTAACAAAGTTCA
>NC_056737.1:398815731-398855731 GCF_019279795.1 Protopterus annectens | reverse complement strand
TGTCAGACTACCAGGAGGAGGCTTATTCACCCTATGAGGATTCTGATGCTGAAGAATCTATCCCTTCGGCCTCCCCTCCTGAAGAGTTTTCCTTTGGTGAGACTTTACACTCCATGAGAGAGCATTTTCAATGGCAGGGTCAGGAATTCTCTGATTCTAGAAAAAGATTAAGGACCTTTTTACATTTGACTCAGCTTAGGCCCTTAGCTATACCTCCTGTTTTGAATGTAATTGATGATGTGTACAATGATGTCAGTACAGCCCCTGATACTCCCCCCCGGCCCCTGCCAAACCTGATAGATACTACAGGGTCCCGGATTCTCATTTCCATCTGTATAAAGCCCATTCTGCCGACCCAGAAACTATTACTCTGGGCCCTAAAGGGGTTGCGGCTGCCACTGCCAAAAATCCTCTACCTTCTGAAAGAGAGTCTAGAGCTTTAGAGAGATGGGGAAATAAGGTATATACCTCTGCAACTCTTTCCGTCAGGGCTCTAAATTGTCAATTTCTTATGATACAGTACCAAGAGTATTTGTTAGATGAACTGAACAAGAAGCTTTCTTCTCCTGAGCCCCTTGACCGTAAATCCCTTCAGGATTTGGTACACAACTCACAGCAGGTTAGTAATTATTTCTTAAAGTGTGGTTATGATGCATTGGAGGCTTCATTTAGGTCAGCTATGACTGTGGCAGTTATTCGTAGGCATGCCTGGCTGAAGGAATAATCTTTGCCAGACCATGTTAAAGCTAAACTCCTGGATGCTCCAATAGAGAAACAAAATGTATTTGGCTCCTCTGCTCAGGAGGTTTTAAAAAAGTATGAAGAAAAGGCAAAATCTGTGCAAACAGTTAAGGATTTCCTAAAAGTACAACCACCGAGATTTAGCAGAAACTGGCCTACTAAGAATTGGTCCTTTCCAGACTCGGACAGAGCCCAGAGAGGCAGGAACAGACGCCCCAGAGGCAGAGGCCAATCTAGGGGCTCTTACAGAGGCCGTCAGTGGCAACCTGCCAACCAGAGAGGTAGTGCAACAGCAGCAACAACAACTACTACTACACCAGGACAGGCTGAATGACTTTACTCTGATTCCGCCCACCAGGGCTCAACTGGAAGCACCCTTGGGCGGAAAGCTTGCTTTATTCTCAAAAAATTGGCATTATATTACAAGGGACACATGGACACTGCAAATAATAGACAAAGGATACAGGTTCCACTTCCACACTTTGCCAAAAAGAAACGGAATGCCAAACCTACCACCAAATCAGAGGGCAGAGGCTTTAAAGCAGATCAACAACTTGCTTCAAATGAAAGCCATAGAAAAAGTACCACTTTCAGAACAAGGCCAAGGATTTTACTCCAGACTATTCCTTGTACCAAGAAAAGAAAATCAATGGAGGCCTATCCTCGACCTGTCCGCACTGAATACTTACCTCATTGTGCCAAAATTCAAGATGCTGACCCTACAGCAACTTCTTCCCATGTTGGGCAAGGAGTCTTGGCTGGTGACTCTAGATCTCAAGGAGGCATACCTGCACGTCGCTATTCGACCAAGCTGCAGAAGACACCTCAGATTTCTTGCAGGATCAGAGCATTATCAATTCTCAGCATTGCCCTTTGGCTTATCTACTGCACCCAGAGTATTCACGAAATGCCTGGCATCAGTAATTGCACACTGCAGACTTCAGGGGATTCAAATCTACCCTTATCTGGACGACTGCCTTATACAAGCGGACAACAAGGTAAATTTGATAAAAGACTTGGCCTATGCCATCCGCCTACTACAGGCATTGGGATACACAGTCAACATCCAAAAGTCAAGACTGGTTCCATCCCAAAGGATAACCTTTCTGGGTGCGGATCTAGACACAACCACCCAAATGGCCTTTCTCACAGAAGAAAAACAAAAACAACTTCCAGATTACTTCATGAAACTGACAAGACAAGCTCAGCTTACTGCAAGGAAAATCCTGCAGGCCCTGGGTTACATGGCATCCTGCATAATTCTGATACCACAGGCCAGGCTGCATATGAGAAAATTACAGTGGTATCTAAGGAGTGTATGGTCTCAACACAGTCACAGTTTGGAAACTTTGATACCAATCATTCCTTGCCTTCAAAAGGAATTCCTGTGGTGGGCTCAGGCCTGCCAGTCCAAAAGAGGGTTGCCTTTCAACAAACCAAAAACAAGACAAACCATCACCACGGACGCTTCAGACCGAGGATGGGGAGCACACATGGAGGACAAATGTATCCAATGCCTATGGTCTCAAAGACAGCTACACATGCACATAAACCAAAAGGAAATGCTGGCAGTGATGCATGCAATCGAGGCTTTCAAACCCTTCCTCCATCAAGGCCACCTGTTAATAAGGACAGACAACACCACGGTCATGTGGAACATAAACAAGCAGGGAGGCACACACTCCTACCCTCTATGCCAGCTGGCTATGAATCTATGGGAGTTATGCCTGAAACTCAATATCCAACTGCAGTCCCAGTTCGTGCCAGGAAAGGAAAACACACTGGCAGACAGCTTAAGCAGAACTACCATGGATGCACACGAATGGATGCTGCACCCAGACATCTTCCAACTCATAACAAAGGCATGGGGAACGCCGGAGATAGATCTATTCGCATCCCCCCTCAACCATCAACTGAAGACATTCTGCTCAAGGACATACCACCCACAAGCAGGGAGGGTGGACTCTCTCTCTTTCAGCTGGAAAGCTCTAAAAGTATATGCCTTCCCACCTCTCCCTTTAATGTACAAGGTTCTACTGAAGATCAGGGAGGAACAGCCAAGAGTGATTCTGATAGCTCCAGACTGGCCAAGGCAACACTGGTATCCACTGTTGAGGAGCATGTCACAGGCAAAACCATGGCCTCTCCCCCTATGGCCTCTTCTTCTGATGCAGAACAATTTCAAGATCATGCATCCCAACTTAAAAACATTGCAGCTAACTGCCTGGAAAATCCCTTAAAACCAAAACAAAATGTTTTATCACAGACAGTGAAGGACATTATCATGGAAGCTCGCCGGCCTTCCACAAGGAAGACATACTCAGCTAAATGGAAAAGATTTTTCATCTGGAACACATCAAAAGGCATAGATGTGACAGTGGCAAACATGACACATATTCTGGAATACTTAGCAGAGCTGTTCCACAATGGCCTTTCCTATTCTTCCATTAAGATTCATGCCTCAGCAATTTCAGCAGAATACAATTTGGATCCACCTATCTTCTCACACCCTCTACTCAAGCAATTTCTGAGAGGGATCAAAAATATCAAACCTCCAAGAAAACCCCCTTTACCTGCTTGGGATCTCAACTTTGTCTTGGAGAAACTAACACTTCCTCCCTTTGAACCAGCAGCATCAGCGGATCTCCAGTTTCTGTCTTGGAAAACTGCATTCCTTCTAGCAATAATGTCAGCAAGAAGAGTATCTGAGTTACAAGCATTAATGGCAGTACAGCCATTTCTTATCTTCCATCAGGACAGAGTTACACTAAGAACTAATCCTACTTTTATGCCAAAGGTGGTATCTTAGGGTATCCTTGAACCAAGCTATTCACTTGCCTACGTTCTTCCCAAAACCACAGAATAGAGGGGAAAAACTTCTGCACACCCTGGATATACACAGACAACTACGCTACTACTTGGACAGAACTAAAAGTAGCAGAAAAACAGACCAACTATTGGTAGCATATGCTGCTGGGGTGCAAGGAAAAGCAATTTCCAAACAGACAATTTCAAAATGGATAGGAAATTGCATTCGATTTTGTTACTCCTTTCATGGAAAGTCAGTTCCCGCAAACATCAGGCCTCATTCCACAAGGGCCACGGCCACCACTACAGCCTTCCTACGAGGGGTGGCTACCAAGGACATTTTAGAAGCTGCTACTTGGAGCTCCATGCATACATTTACCAAACATTACAATCTACCTTTATACTCCAGATCCAGAGCAGGCTTTGCTACTGCAGTCCTGCAGGGGATCTTAACTACACCATCCTTTTCTTAGTGCCTCCTCCCCCAGATTAGCTATGGTATTCTACCCATATGTTATGACTGCAGATGCATCCTTGAAGGACATAGTACAGTTTTGTACCTACCATAAATGTAGATGTCCGATAGGTATGCATCTGCAGTCAGGTTTACCCTCCCTCCTACCCCTCTGTGGTATTCTTAGGGTGTTTACCCCTCTTTTAGCTAGCTGGGGGAATCTATTATGGTGTATTTGTTTGTATATACCTGTGTGTGTGTATATATATATATATATCTATAATTTTGCAAATGTTTGGAATTCTATTGCATTTCTCCAAATTTAGCCTTCCTAGAGGGCACCTGGCATCTGGGGCAAGAAAAACTGAGGAAAATGGCGTCGGCTGATGCTTTTATACCCCAGAAGCTCTGACGTTGGGGAAAGTGCGACATCAGCCGAGGCCAGACCCAGACTTTGGAATCCGGCCGACCGAAGGGCTGCCTGAGGTAGGACAACCCATATGTTATGACTGCAGATGCATACCTATCGGACATCTACATTTATGGTAGGTACAAAACTGTACTTTTTTCCTCCTGAAACCGAAAGCCCAAGATTTGCCTGACACCATACCGGTGGACAAAGTTACTCCAGCACGTGGGGCAGCTAGGCCTCCTGTGTCTGTCCATCAAGGCCTACACACGTGCTAAGGCTGCCAGCCAGGGTAAGTCTCACGCTCCTAAATCTTTTTCTCAGACTCCCACCTCAGATAAACAGATTATGACTTTAGCTGCAGATCTAATTTCTTTAATCAGGGGCTCTCAGGCTCATCCAGACAGAGGTTCTCAGCCGCCTTCAGACAAAAGGCCTAGGGTTGAGCAGACAGATACCCTTTCTTCAGATGAAGCCTCTGGTGAGTCCGGCCTTTCTGATTCTCAGGAAGAACCCTTCCCGGCCTACGAGGATTCTGATGCAGATGAATCCATTCCCTCTGCCTCTCCTCCTGAGGATATTTCTTTTGGGGAAATTCTACACTCCATGAGAGAGCATTTTTAGTGGCAGGGCCAGGATTTCTCGGACTCCAGGAAAAGGCTTCGGACCTTCCTTAAGTTACCCCAGCACAGGCCTTTAGCTATTCCCCCAGTGTTAGATGTATTGGATGATGTGTAATCAGACTCCAGTAATTCTCCTGATTCTCTCCCTCCTGCTCCTGTCAAGCCTGACAGATATTACAGGGTTCCTGAAACTCATAAGCATCTCTTTAATGCCCACTCTGTTGATCTAGAAACTATTTCTCAGGGGCCCAAAGGCGTGGCCACTTCCACGACCAAGAATCCTTTGCCCGCAGACAGGGAAGCTAGGTCCCTGGAGTGGTGGGGTAAGAAAGTTTATACCTCTACCACCCTTGCCATGAGGGCCCTTAACTGTCTTTTTCATATGTTTAAGTATCAGGATTTTCTGATGGATGATTTGCAGAAAAAGTTAGCCTCTCCTGAGCCTTTAGTTAGAAAGGCTTTGCAGGATTTGGTTCATAATACTCAGCAGGTTAGCAATCATTTTCTTCAGTGTGGTTATGATGCAATGGAAGCTTCATGTAGGGCAGCTATGACAGCGGCCGTTATACGTAGACATGCTTGGTTGAAAGAACAGTCATTGCCAGATCATGTTAAAGTAAAGCTTCTAGATGCACTGGAAAAAGACAAGCTATTTGGTGCTAATGCACAGGGTGTGTTGAAATCAATTGAGGAAAAGGCTAAATCAGTACAAACAGTCAAAGATTTCCTCCAGGTTCAGCCACCAAGGTTCAGCAGGAATTGGCCTTCAAAGAATTGGTCCTTTCCAGACACTGACAAGTTTCAAAGGGGAAAAAGCAGGCGTGCTCGAGGTAGAGGGCAATACCGAGGCTCCTACAGGGGCCGCCAATGGCAACCAACTAATCAGAGAAGTGGCAGGGACTCCCACTGCTCCACAGGGACAATCACAATGACTTGCCTTTGACACCGCCGACCAAGGCTCAAAGAGAAGCTCCTTTAGGCAGAAAGTTATCCTTATTTTCAAAAAATTGGCACGTTTTTACAAAGGACGGATGGATTTTGAACATAATAGACAAAGGTTACAGGTTCCACTTCCATACCTTACCAACAAGACAAGGCATGCCAAACCTGCCACACAATCAAAGGGCAGAGGCACTCATACAAGTTTCAAAGCTGCTACAAATCAAAGCAATAGAAAAGGTTCCTCCTCAGGAACAAGGCCAGGGATTCTACTCAAGACTGTTCCTTGTTCCAAGAAAAGAAAAGCAATGGAGACCTATACTGGACTTGTCCGCTCTAAACACTTTTCTCATTGTGCCAAAATTCAAAATGCTGATGTTACAGCAACTTCTTCCCATGCTGGGCAGGGGGTCTTGGCTGGTTACTCTGGACCTCAAGGAGGCATACCTGCATGTCCCAGTCAGACACAGCTGCAGAAGATACCTCAGATTTCTTGCAGGGTCAGAGCATTATCAATTCTCAGCATTGCCTTTTGGCTTATCTACTGCGCCCAGAGTATTCACGAAATGCCTGGCATCGGTAATTGCACATTGCAGACTTCAGGGGATTCAAATATACCCTTATCTGGACGACTGCCTTATACAAGCGGACAGCCAGCAAGCCTTGATAAGAAACTTGGACTATGTCATTCACGTACTACAGGCTTTGGGATACACAGTCAACATTCAAAAATCAAGACTACTGCCATCCCAACAAATAATTTTTCTAGGAGCCAAACTGGACACAAATTCACAAATGGCTTTCCTCACAGAAGAAAAACAAGAACAATTACCAGATTACTTCAAAAGCCTAGCAAAGCACACCCAGATGACTGCAAGGAAAATCCTGCAGGCCCTGGGTTTCATGGCATCTTGCATTCTCCTGATTCCACTGGCAAGACTACACATGAGAAAGCTACAATGGTACCTAAAAAGCCTATGGTCTCAACACAGCCACAACTTAGAAGCAATTATTCCACTCATTCCATGTCTACAAAAGGAATTTTTGTGGTGGGCACAAGCAAGCCAGCTAAACAAAGGCATGTCCTTCAACAAACCTCAAGCAAGCCAAACCATTACATGAGACTCCTCAGATCATGGATGGGGGGCGCACATGGAAGGCAGATGCATTCAAGGGCAATGGGCTCCCCGGGAATTGCATCTGCACATCAATTAAAAAGAGATGCTGGCAGTGATTCATGCAATCGAGGCCTTCGGAAAATTTCTTCAAAAAGGTCATCTGCTAATAAAGACAGACAACACCACTGTTATGTGGTACATAAACAAGCAGGGAGGCACCCATTCTTACCCCCTTTGCAGACTAACAATGACTCTTTGGGAAAAGTCCCTGAAACTGAACATACAGTTGCAATCCCAGTTTGTTCCAGGCAAGGACAATATTCTGGCGGACAGTCTAAGCAGAAACATTATGGACCCCCACAAATGGATGTTGCATCCAGACATTTTTTCACAAATAACTCATGCATGGGGAAGGCCGGACATAGACCTCTTTGCCTCACACCACAATCATCATCTGAAAAAGTTCTGCTCAAGGACTCACCATCCTCAAGCCTGGAGAATAGATGCTCTCTCCTTCAGCTGGAATTCTCTAACAATCTATGCATTCCCGCCTCTACCATTAATGACCAAGGTATTACTGAAGATCAAAGCAGAACAACCGAAAGGCATTTTGATAGCTCCAGACTGGCCAAGACAGCACTGGTACCCATTACTAAGGAGCTTAACTCGCACCAAACCGTGGCCCCTGCCTCTGTGGCCTCTGCTTATAACTCAGCATAGTTACAGGACTGTTCATCCAAACCTGCAAACATTGCAACTGCCAGCTTGGAGGGTTACATGACTTCTACCCATATTTCTCTCTCCAAAAAAGTTCAAGAGATCCAACTGGAAGCACGCAGGCCTTCCATCAGAAAAACTTATTTAGCCAAATGGAAGAGGTTCAACATCTGGAATGCCAACAAGGGTCAGGATGCATCAGTAATGAACATCCCACAGATTCTAGAATACTTGGCTGAAATGTTTCACAATGGCCTTTCATATTCTTCCATAAAAATACACGCTTCAGCAATCTCAGCAAAATACAACTGTGATCCACCTGTGTTTTCACATCCTTTGCTAAGACAGTTTCTAAGGGGGATAAAGAATATCAAACCTCCAAGAAAACCACCAGTGCCTGCATGGGACCTCAATTTCGTCTTTGAAAAATTAACTCTTCCACCTTTTGAGCCAGCAGCATCTTCAGAATTGCAATTTCTCTCCTGGAAAACGTTTTCCTGTTGGCAATTACTTCAGCAAGAAGAGTCTTGGAGATACAGGCCCTTATGGCAGTACCTCCATTTCTCATTTTTCATCAGGACAGAGTCTCTTTAAGAACCAGTCCTTCTTTCATGCCAAAAGTGATATCCAGGGTTACTTTAAATCAAGCAATTCACCTGCCTACTTTCTTTCCCAATCCTCAAAATAAAGGAGAAAAACTTCTGCACACTTTGGGCATACACAGACAATTGCGCTATTACTTGGATAGAACAAAGGCCAACAGAAAGTCTGACTAACTATTTGTAGCTTACGCTCCTGGAGTACAAGGGAAGGCAATTTCCAAACAAACAATTTCAAAATGGATTGGAAACTGCATCAGATTCTGCTACTCTTTCCATGGAAAAGGTGTGCCAGCCAATATCAGGCCACACTCCACCAGAGCTATAGCCACCTCCACAGCCTTTTTAAGAGGGGTGGCTACAAAGGACATTCTAGAAGCTGCTACATGGAGCTTCGTGCATACATTTTCCAAGCATTACAACCTGCCTTTATATTCCAGATCCCGAGCAGGCTTTGCTTCTGCAGTCCTGCAGGGCATTTTAGCTACACCATCATTATCTTAGATCCTACCACCCCCAGCTTGGCTATGGTATTCAACCCATATGTCAGGACTGCAGTTGCATTCTTGAAGGACATAGTACAGTTTTGTACCTACCATAAACGTAGATGTCCCATAGATATGCAACTGCAGTCAGGTTTTCCCTCCCTCCTACCCCTCTGTAATTATCTTTTTGGGTCCACTCCCCCCTTTTCATATTAGCTGGGGATAGTATTTATGGTGTATCTGTTTATTACTGTTGTGCATGTCTGGAATTTTATCCATTCTCTAAATTTAGCCTTCCTTGGAGGGCATCTGGCATCTGGGGCAAGAAACACTGAAGAAGATGGTGTCGGCTGATGCTTTTATACCCGAGCCGCTCTGACGTCGGGGAAGAGGTGACATCAGCCGACGCCGGACCCAGACTTTGGAATCCGGCCGACCGAAGGGCTGCCTGAGGCAGGACAACCCATATGTCAGGACTGCAGTTGCATATCTATCGGACATCTACATTTATGGTAGGTACAAAACTGTACTTTCTCTTACACAACTGTACTATCCACTAGCTAAATAAATAGCTGCTATTTAAAGAAGTTGTATTTGATTACTCAGAATACATTGCTGGTATATGAAAATCTCTGCTTAGTTCGTACCTTGACATAATTTTGTGAACATGTCATAGATAAGAACTGAGTAGATAATGAAACTAAAATCAGGAATGCAATGACTGTGAAATTTAAATGTAATAAAAAGGTGTATACAAGTGCACAGGCATGTTATTTACAGACTTCTGTTGTAAGTAGTTTTAAATATATGGTTTTCCACAGCTTGTCTGGTGTGCTGCTTATGATTTTCTAAAGTTTACATTTTTTAAAACCTTTTTTCAAGCTGCTTCAGGGTGTCCAGTATCAATTGCATGTATCAAAATGTTATAGATCTTTTTAAGTAGATAACTTTCGTATTGCTAATAATATGCTTGATAATAGTAAACTGCCCTTCCTGGCTAATGGATGGATGTCTTTCTCTGTGTTGGCGCACATGTTCACAAATACATTCATCCACTATGATCATAAATCGTTGCTTATTTACCCACTAAATTATCATCCTCTTCGTTTGTAAAGAGAAACCTGAAGCAAGTTGTCACATTTGAAAGTTTTGACTATGTGGTTTAGAGACAACAAATCTTATTTTGTTAAGCATAAAATTTGAGGAGATGAAGAAAAGGTTGAGTAGGTTGCTCAAAGTAGAAAGTGTAGTTTTAAGGATAATGGTAGCAAGGAAAGTCTGGATGGGCAAAATGAGCTTTGAAAATTTTCTTGCTAAAGGTATAAAGAAGGCAGAGTTCTATATTGATTGGAGATGGGAAGAGGCCAGCAGGAAGACAAATTGGTGAAATATAAAATTAGACATGAGGTGTTTATAAGGAGTGCATGAAAAGGTCAGAATTCTAAATAGCTCACCATAAGTCAGCAAAGAGAGGGGAGGGAAAGGTGTCGGCGTTGGAAGGGATAAAGGGAGATTGGGATAAATGTCAGGCTGGTGGGACAGTCTGTGGGATGCACACAGTGCTACCATGGAAAAGGAGCTGGCAGAACTGAGGGAAGAAAAAGCACAGGAACTTGGTGAACTACCTGTAATGGGTACTCTAGCTAGAGCTAGCAGGGGTGCTGAGCACCTCATAGGTCTGTTCTGTAGAGACTTATCATATTTCAGTTAAGTGACAGAAGAGTTGGAGAATGGTTTCTGTTTTTCGTATGCACTTCATTAAAGCCTTAGACTTTATGCCATAAGAGGTGAATGGAAAACCTTGGAGAAATATGAGGTTGGAGATGGTGTTCTATTGGGTAGAGAGATAATTGGAAAAATAGAGCACCAAGTAATAGTAGGGGGCATTTATGTATCAGAAGACAAACTATTTAATCATGGGAGCACAACAAGGGTGGGTCTTTGGCTCTGCATTTTTAAGTATATATGTACCCGATGTAACATTGGGAATGGAGAAACCTGACAGATGGCACCTAAGTTAGAGGTAATGGGGAAGTTAGTTTAAAAGAGACCTAGGGAGGTTGTTGGTACTATTGGATTACTGGCAACTAAAATGTCTAATGCAGAAATGCTGAGTACTGCATTTAGGAAATCATAACCCAGGGTTTAAGTTCAAGTTTGAGGTGTGAAAAGGATGTAGTAATGATTACATCAGTAGTAAGCCAACAGAACATTGTAAGAGGACAAGAGCAAGGACTGGTGGTGGTGTGTGCATTGCCTAAGGGATAGACAGATCTAGATCACATAATCAAAATGTCAAACCTTAGACTATGAAAATATCGAACCCAAAACCTCAAAAACTGAATACTCCAAAGACTAAGAACAGCAATTTTTTTCCCCAGGGAAAAAAAAATCGCTGTTCCAGTACAAAATACGAAACACACAGACACTACAAACTGTTTCTAATGGGGGGCTTCACCCCCACCCCCCAATGTGGGGGGCTGTGCCTCCCAACACACCCCCTACTTAAATATACCAACTCCAAGATCGCACCACAGTGGAGGAAATAGCACTGCAGTGGAGGAAATAGCAGAGCCATGGAAACAGCCCACCGAATTCTTTCTCTGGAAAAGAATTCAACGTTCCACAGGTTCATTATTTTCAGTCTTTGCACTTCCATGTTCAAGGTTTAGGCATTCGAACTTTTAAGCGTTCAGACTTCTGATATACACCCGGATAGACTTGGGAGCCAGAAGTTTGATCTGAGTCTTCCACTTTTACAAGGCCTTGGTAAGGTCACAAATGGAGTTTTTTATCAAGTTCTCTAAACCCTATGGAGAGGGATACAAAGGTTGTATAGAAGATGCAAAGCAAACCCACTTGGATCATCTGTGGCTACAAGGGAAACTGTATTAAAAAAGGTTCTTAGACTTTGATGTACACTCCGTGGAAGTAGAGGGCAAGGGGAGGTACGACATGAGAGGTTAGATAATGGATCTTTTAGGAGATCTGAGAGGAATGGTGAGGGCATTTCCTACTAGTCAAAAGGATTTGGATTTAACATAGATTTGAGTAAGTACACCTTACCAGAGAATGTGGTTTGTAGTTTTTAGAGGCTTTTCAGGGTGGCATGGCATGATGGCTGCTGAATAGGTAAGGAGGAAGCCGACTAGATGAAACGATCTTTTCATCAATAATTGCATATATGGACTTGATGTTGTTTTGTACAGCTCTTCTGCAGAGAAAACGGTCACTGGATTTGATGATGTTTTAAATAATTTGCTAATTTATTACTTTTCTTTGCTCTTGGAAGAACAACCATTAAGGTTACAGGGGGAATTTTGCCTTAAAAACATGTAAGCCATCTTACCACTAAAAAGCTGTACTATAATTCTGAACATTTATGAAAAGGCTTACAGGTATGTTTTGTTGCTAGGAGTCTTTTTTTCCTGACAAATATTCATTTTTAAGGTTCTGGATTACAGCCCACAGGAGGACTGGAATTCTACAATTCAGTGACACCAGAAAGTATAGCTAAGAAGGAAGGAACACAATTTTGTAAGGTTTGGTGTGCATTTCTCTTGGTAGGTGTTAATGCAGTGGTAAACCCTTACAGTTAAGACAGGGAGAGACAATTCTTTACTTCCTTTAGTACCCATCCATGCAGCATAAAGCTGTGAATGGATGTTGGTCTGGAAAGCTATCACTACAGACAGTTGTACTTGTTCAGAAACTGAAGATGGTATTGCTTGACCTACCATGTGACCCATTTCCTGTACCTGCTGATGAGATATGTAATCTTCATCCCAGTATTTGGCATTTAGAATTTTCTTCTGTCTGTTCCATAGGAACACATGCACATTAAATTACATAACTTTATCTATGATACCATGCAGTCATTTTCCTTTATTAAGGAAATCAGGTTCATAGCATTACTGTAGTCTTCAGTATTTTGCACTAAATTTTATAGTTTCATGGGTAGTTGACAAGTATGTGGTCCTGGAAACCATTGAGGGGCCTAACCCAGCCTTACCTGTTGCCCTGAAGCACTGTCTGGGTCTATATTATATTGTCGAAAAGGCATTACAGCGAATGCCGTTTCAACGACACAGAGCGAAATTCAAAAACGGTGAAAGCTCAGATCAGCGATCCCCCCCGGGAAAAAAATTTGCTTGGCCTGAGCCATGACATTGCCCTTTACCCCACTGTAGTGTGATCTTGGAGTTGGTATATTTAGTTAGGGGGGTGTGGGGCCGAAGCTCCCCGCTTTGAAATGTTTTAACTGGTGTGTTGTGTATTGTTGGTCTACCGATTTTTTATTTTTTTATTTTTTTTTTCCCTAGGAAAAAAATTGGTGACTGGGGTTTCGCTGTTTTTGAATTTCGCTCTTTGTGTCAACAAAACGGCATGCCCTGTAATGCTGTTTCGACAATGTAATATAGACCCTACTGTCTTAAGTGACTTACTGAGGTAATCAAACCCTGTATCACAGAAAGCAGCTTGCTAACTTGCAGCCTTCATTCTCTGCAGTAACTGCCAACCACCTACATTATTCTTAAGATGCTGAGCTTTGTCCATTTCATTGAGGTAGAATTTTTTCTGACCTGCTCACATATTAAGTTCCTTCTTCTGTCTTCTGGTACATACTTTCCACTATTTTCTCCCACTCTGTAGCCCTTAACATAGTGATGTCTTTTGCAGAAATGGGTCCTATGTACACCTTTTGGTAATACGATCAGACCAGTGTAGTTCTTCAGTGTTTGCTGTTAATATCTTACCTCTTTGTCTTTTTCCTGGTATTTCTGTTTGGGCCTGATCCGTCCATTTGGGCCATCTGAGATATTCATATTTTGAGTTCCCTGTGTATTAATGTTTAGCATTTCAAACAAATGTTAAATTGCATTTAAATGCCTCTCAAAATAGAAATGGAAAACACATAGTTTAAAGTAATATAAAAACTAATCCTGATGTGTGCTAAAATGCAAGTATTTTGTGGCTCAGAATATGTTCACATATACCCATGAGTATTTTCAAGGACCCAGGGCTCCTGTCTACTCTGTGTTCTTCCTTTAATAGTGATTTTTATTTTTAGATCTGGTGTGTATTTTATTTCTTCTTTTTTTTGGTTCCCCTTCTGCATAATTCTTTCATGCTTAACCACGGTGCTGTATGTCCATCACTAGAGCTACCAAACTGTTCTACAGCCCACAGACTATTTCTCCATTCTAAGGTTAGGGATGGCTAGAACTTAAGGTCATCCAGGTGGAAGAGGTGCCACTGACTGCTTTCACCTCCAGGTTTTGGTTATAACCAGCCCCTTGGTTTCCTCCCTCTTCACTGCATTTGCCTGTTCACATTCAAGGGCTACTTCCCTCTATGGACCTACAGGGAATGCCTAAACAAATGCCCTCCCTCACAGGATGGGCACTCCCTTCCCTGACAGTGCCTGAGAAGTCCACGCTGCTAATCAAACACTGGTTACCTGTGCCATAGTTAAGGCTTTATCCCTTGGCTCCACTGTGCTGGCTCTGCTTTGACATATGTTTTGACTGCCATACACGTAACCGGCCCATGGACTTGGGTGGTGCGTGTTGACAGTGTAATTGCCAAATGTCAGGGAGCAGTTCTCAGGCAGATAACTTTGCTGTTTATTGCTATCCCTCCTCATTGCAATGGTGCCACAGTATTGTTTGCTGCTCTGTGCCCGTTATTTGACCTTCAGGTAGCTAAGAAATGTGTCGAGTTATTTTTTTCTTTGTTGCAGTGCATGCTTTCTGACAAATCATGCAGACTCCTAGTCAGACACAGCCTATTCATTTCCTACCAATAGGAGTTTCACCCATTGTTCAGGAGAAACAGTTGTGCAGAGGAGGTGACTTACCAGAGACACTTTCTTAGTTGCCACATTTTTTGTCAAACTAAGAATATACTTCTATATATTGTGCCATGACTGCCATGCATGTCGCTTTTCAGATCCAGAGCATATTTTCTTTTGTACACCAAGAGATTTGCCATTTTTGGTCCAGATTCTCTTCCAATTCACAAAAAAAAAACCAAACACAAAAAAAACAAGTGTTTTTTCAATACAGTAATTTGGTTAGGGTTGTGCTAAAACAATGCTGTGGCCACTTTAATTCCTATAATTGAAAAAACACAGCTGTAATCATGCAATGTTCTTTGTGTTTCACTGTTGCAGTCATCACACTAGAGTTATCCTGCCAAGGGTAGCCCTCAGTCGGCCCGAATACCAGAGGCTTAGTATTTTTGCATCAGTTGTTGTCACTCCAGAACTTGACGTCAGGTTGTCAGTGGTATAAAATCAGACATTACATCAGTCTTTCTTGCCGCGGAGCCCGAAGCAGAAGCAGTTCGCATGAGTGCTGGTTGGCCGCTACCTGAGTTTTCGTTTACAAATCGAAGTTGAATTCTTCTAAAGCTAAGTACCCTGTTGGGGATCCTTTTTTTCTTGCTCTAATCAATGTCAGAAAAAGTTAACAATTGTCTCGCCTGTGGAAAGCAAATACCACACCGAGACTTCCATTTTTACTCCGTCTCCTGTCCTGGATGTTGTGGATTATGTTTTTATGGAATCCAGTTTGACTCCTGACACCCTACCTCCTTTTCCTAGGAAACCTGACCTGTACTACAGAGTTCCTGACTCTCACAAAATCCTTTTCAGAAATCCTACTGCTGACCCAGAGGTCATCTCCCAAGGATCTAAAGGAATCAAAGCAACCTCAGATAAGAATCCCACCCCTTTAGATGGATTCCGGAGCTTTACACAGATGGGGTAAAAAAGTATACACCTCTGCAACTCTTGCTGTTAGAGCACTAAATTGTCAGTTCCACATGCTGAAATATCAGCAGCACACCATGGAATGACTCGAACAAAAAATATCTTCCTTTCCTGCTTGTGCAGAAAATAAAGAATTACAAGAGCTTATGCATTCTGCAAGCCAAGTTAATAAGCGCACCTTGCAATGTGGCTTTGACGCCCTAGAAGCATCTTGTAGGGCAGCAATCACTGGTTCTGTCCTTAGAAGGGATGCTTGGCTTAAGGAACAGACCTTGCCAGACCATGTCAAATCAAAATTATTGGACACTCCATTGAACAAAGACAATTTGTTTGGCACCAAGGCAGAAGAGGTGATAAAAAAGATGGAAGAAAAACCTAAAAGTATGCAGACAGTTAGACTTTTTACAGGTCCAGCCTCCGAGGTTCAGTAGACATTGCCCCTCCAAGCACTGGTCCTTTCCGGCCCCCTCCAGGCCAGCTCAGCCCAGACCCAAGGGTAACAGAACCCCCAGACAGCAGTCCCAGGGAATATAGAGATCTAAGCAATGAAGTTCCTCCTCTTCAAAAACAGGGAATGCTAAGCCACCCCCTTATGGTATGAACTCACAATGACTTCACACCTCCACCCCTTACCACTGCCCACCTGCTTGTGCCCTTAGGAGGAAAATTCTCCTTCCATGCAAACAACTGTGCTTCTATTACCAACGACCGGTGGGTCCTGAATATAGTGTCCCAGGGATACTAATTTTATTTCCACACTCTGCCAACACCAAAAAGGTTCCCAGATCTTCCTCCAAACCAGTGGGCAGAGGCCAAAAAGCAACTCCATTCCCTGCTGTCCATGAGGGCAACTCAGCATGTTCCTGCAGACCAGATAGGCCAAGGTTTCTATTCCAGACCTTTCCTGGTACCCAGAAAAAGAGAGCACCTGGTGCCCAATCCTAGATCTATCCATTCTAAACACTTTCCTGGTGATACCAAAATTCAAAATGCTCACCCTCCAACAGCTTCTTCCTATGCTTTCCAAGAATGCTTGTTTAGCCACCTTAGATCTAAAAGAGGCCTACCTGCACATCCCAATCAGGGAATCTTGCAGGAAATATCTACGGTTCAGGGCAGGATCTTTGCACTTTCAGTTCTCTTGCACTTCCCTTTGGCTTATCCACTGCTCCCAGAGTTTTCACAAAGTGCCTGGCTGCAGCCATTGCTTTTTACTGCCAAAGAAATATTCAAATTTGCCCTTACGATTGCCTGATTCAGGCAGACAGTCAGGAAAAACTGTTAACAGCACCTGACCCTTGTAAAGGACCAACTGACCTCCCTGGGGTATACTGTCAACGAAAAGAAATCAAAACTAGTCCCCACACAAAAAATTGTATTCCTGGGAGCAAGCCTGGACACAGCATCCCAGATGGCATTCCTTACTCCAGGAAAAACAAGATTACCGGACAGGCTACTTCTCTCAACTAATCACCAGAACCCAGTTATCCGCTAGGAAAATCCTGTAAGCTCTTGGGTTCATGGATTTCTGCATTCTACTCATTCCATATGCCAGACTGCATATGAGGAAACTTCAGTGGTACCTTAAAAGCCTTTGATGTCAACACTCTCAAGACCTGGAAAATATCATACCAATGATACCCTGTCTAAGGATAGATTTTCTTTAGTGGGCAGCAGCATGCAACCACAAGGGACTTCCCTTCTCACAACCCCATGCCACCCAAACCCTCACCACATATGCATCAGACTATGCCTGGGGTGCACACCTGGACGGCAGGTGCATTCACGGCCATTGGAGTCCAAATCAAATACATCTGCACATCAGCCAAAAAGAGCTGCTAGCTGTTCAGCACGCCCTGACAGCTTTCAGACCCCTACTCTCCCCGGAGCCTCTACTTATCAAAGCAGACACCACCACAGTGATGTGGTATATCAACAAGCAGGGAGGGACTCACTCTTATCCTCTCTGCAGGCTTGCCATGACCCTATGGTGCACGGCCTCAGCCATGCAAATTCAGCTGCTAGCACAATCCCTGCCAGACTCCCTAAACTCTCTGGCACGCAACTTAAGCAGAAACCTGTTAGACCTACACAAGTGGCAGCTAGACCACAGAACCTTTACCCGTGTAATCCAGAAATGGGGCTCCCTGAGGGTGGACCCCTTTGCCTCCCACTGCAATCATCAGCTCAGCAAATTCTGCACCAGGGAGCCTTACAGCAAGGCCTGGAAAGTAGATGCTCTATCCTTCCAATGGGTAAAACTCTCAGTCTATGCATTCCCCCTCTGCCACTCATTTCATGGGTATTGCTCAAAATAAGGGAGGAAAAACCCAGGACAGTCCTGATTGCCCCAGACTGGCCATGCCAGCAGTGGTACCCACTGCTGCGCAGCCCGTCACCTCTGCCACCATGGCACCTACCTCCGATCCCAACACTCTTGACTCAGAAGGATGGAGAATTCATGCATCCCCAATTAAAGACCCTCAATCTGGCAGCTGGCTTATTCCCTGACCTCTCCTCAAGCTGCCAGCCTAAGCAAGTAAGTCCTAGATGTTCTACATGAGGCCAGATGCCCCAGCATTAGAAAATCCTATGCTGCCAAGTGGAAAGGTTTTGCACTTGGATTCAGGCTAAGGGAGCAGAAATAGCACAGCCCTCCTTACCTCTCATCCTGAATTACCTAGCAGACCTACTGCACAAGGATCTATCCTTCTCTTCTATTAAAATTCATGCCTCTGCCATCTCTGCTAATTACAGCACAGAGCACCTCTCTTCTCACACCCTCTCATCAAACAGTTCCTAAGAGGGGCTAACAACTTAAGGCTACCCAGGAGAGCTCCTACCCCAGCTTGGGACCTTAACTTTGTGTTGGAAAAGCTCACCCTAACCCATCCTTCGAACCTGCAGCTTCAGCAGAGTTAAAATTGCTCTCTTGGTAAACAGCCTTGCTTCTGGCCATCACTTCAGCTAGAAGAGTTTCAGAGCTACAAGCACTCATGGCTGTAGAGCCCTTCATCATTTTCCATGCTGACAGGGTCTCCCTCAGGACTAACCCATCCTTCACGCCAAAAGTGGTGTTCATTGTGGCTCTAAACCAATCCATTCATTTGCTCACCTTTTTCCCTAATCCACGAAACAAGAGGGGAAGGATTCTGCACTCTCTCTAGATGTGCACAGACAGCTGAGAGTCTATCTGGATAGGACTAAATCTTTTAGAAATACTGACCAATTGATAGTCAGCTTCGCAGCAGGGGCAGAGTGCAAGGCCATATCCAAATGGATAGCACACTGCATCCATTTCTGCTACAAACAGCATGGGAAACCACCCCCAAAGGGGGTCAGGACACATTCCACCAGGGCAACCTCCACCTCTGCAGCTTTTCTCAGAGGGGTCCCCACCAGGAACATCCTGGAGGCTGCAACATGGACTTCTGTTCATACCTTCACTAAGCATTACCACCTGCCTATCTTCTCCAAATCCAGGGCAGGCTTTGTCACTGCAATCTTGCAGGGCATCCTAGCCAGCCCCCAGTCTTTTTGACTGCCTCCTCCATTTTCTTCAGCTTTGGGAATCAACCCAAGTATGATGACTGCAACAGTGAAACATGAAGAACATAGTACAATTGTGTACACTTACCGTAAATGTAGATATTCGAGTGTATTCACTGTTGTAGTCCTGGTTTCCCACCCTCCATCCCCCTTCTCTCTCTCTCTTTCTTTCTCTTCCACTCTCCTTACAGGGAATTTTTGGTATTTACTTTCTACTGGTGAAGTTCTTCCACCATAACCTAGCTCCCTATTTGGGGGCTCCTGACAGTTGAGGCAAGAAAAACTGATGTAATGGCATCTGCTGCCTGATTTTATACCACTGACGTCCTGACGTCAGTCCTGGAGTGACAGCAACCGACGCAGAAATACTAAGCCTCTGGTATTCGGGCTGACTGAGGGCTATCCCTGGCAGGATAACCCTAGTGTGATGAGTGCAACAGTGAATACACTCGAACATCTACATTTATGGTAAGTGTACACAACTGTACTTTTCTTTTAGCCAACATTTTCACTATTGAAACCGCTTGCATCTTCTTTGGCAAATCTCCAGTTGTTAATCCAAAGAAGAGACTGCAGTTTTCTTTTACATGCACCCCAGCAATCTGGAATGCATAGAAATTAATGGCTAATTATTTCTTTTCTGCCAATTACCTCAGTACTTTGTTTATGATCCTCATTTAAAGTTAATTTCTTCATTTTTCCATATCTGCCATGTAACTAACAGTAAAAAGCACTCTGCCATACACTTACTTACTTGGGTCATGTTGTAGTTTAGATATGGTTGCCTAAAACTGATGGTCTTTCACTGTTAGCCTGTTCATAGTTCTTAGGATTGATGCTAAAGGTTTGTTAACAGATTTGCTAAAATGTTTCCAAGAAATGGGTTACCCAAATGAATGAACTGAAAAATAAGTAAATAAACAGTGATTTAGATAGATAACTTAAAGTTCAATAGCTCATTTCATAATAGTGTTAAAATTTGAGTATACCTTTAAAGCAGATATTGGTCATGTTAAATTAGCAGATGTACTCCAATTCCATAGTTTTAAAACTGCCTCACGTGATGCAGTCCCTGGATTTTTCTCTTGCTGCTTCAGTGCATCTAGGGATATAGTATGCAGGAAATAGGACTTAAAAATAGAAACTATAGTATTGTCCAACTATGAGTGGGCTGTAATTTGGTATTTACTTAGTGGGAGTGAGAGAAGGAAAAATTTCCATCTTAAAATGAGTGACCTTGAAGTTCTTTGTGATGAATAGAAGAAGAGTGCCATTGTTTGAATGTTAGAGATGATCAAAATACAAAGGATGTGAAAGTGTTCTTGTGTGGGTTGTGTTGGCTGAACTACTGTAGAGAACTAGTAGTTTGCCTGTCCTGTATTTTGCAATCAGTAAAACTTCAGCAGCAATTAACATATAGGTGTTTTTATGCTTACTTAGGAAATGTGTATGCTTTACCTTAACAATGAAAACTGCAACTGGTAGAAGTGATGCCAGCCCCCTTTACTACACAGTCTTCCCCCAATCACTTTGTTTATCTGAACACTGCAAAGCATTGATTACTTTTTACTTAATTCATTTTTTGTTATAAGCAGCTGTAAATAACAGTTATACCACTTTTTCCAAAGTCTTTTGTTATGTGTAGCAATTTGTCACAGCTTTAATTATGTGGGTTGTGATGCCCACCACTGCCAATATATGAAATCCTCACTCTGAGACAGTAATCAAGGAGCCTGAATCCTCACCACTGACACTGGAGAGGGACATGCTCTTGGCATACAAATTAATGGGTTCCTATTATATAATTGAAGATGCAATCCTTCGAATGCATCTTGATTGAACTTGAAAGCATGAAAAAGCAAGATAGCGAAACGCCATATAAGTAATTTCTTTTTCCCTGGGAAAGAAATTGCTTGGCTGCCTCCATTACTTTGCCCTTTTCATCACTGTAGTGCGATCTCCGAGTTGGTAGGTGGGTGTGGGGGTCGAAGCCCCCCATTTTATGTAATGTTTTGATGTTTTTATTTTTTTTTATTTTTTTATTTTTTTGTGCAACAGCGATTTTTTTTTTTCCCCTGGGGAAAAAAAATCGCTGTTCCGAGTGTTCGAGATTGTAAGCTTTTGCTTACATGGGGTCAATAAATCAACATTCGCTGATTTAATATAGACCCAAATGGATACTGTCAAAAGATTTTAATACTCTTAACATATACTGGAAGAATCACGCAGCAAAAAGGTAGGCCAAAAAAGAGTTTATTTTACATGCATGGAGACCTGCCACAAAGTTCTTGGTTGTCAGCAGTCTAATTTCTATACACTTTACATGGGTTTTTATACCCTCTTTTGTGCATACACAGCAGCTGGTTACTAGACAAGGAATTTCAGTCAAGGCTATAAATTCACTCACTGGAGCCTTAGATGGTAAAAAGTCAGACACACAAGATAAGTTGGTGCCTACATCAAGGTAACATCTATGCACTCCTCCTTGGTCAGAGGTCAGTCTCAAGATAGGCCTGTGCCTGGACCAAAGTAACATCTGTGCATTCCTTTCTGGTCAGCAAATTCCTTACAAGAAAAACAACTCATTTTAGCTTATTTCTTTGCACGCAATGTTGTTTCACATTTTAACCCTTCCTATACAGGATACAAAGATGTTGAACACAAAGATTCTTACTACATTTCCCCCCTCACAACACTTTGTATCCCCCGTAATACATTTTATTCATACAGTTTTTCGCACAATTCATTTTCTGTATATTCAGAATAATAAGCTTTAGTTGCATTGGCAGACAATACACTTGATGTTATCATTCGGATGCAAGGAATGCAACAACAACCCAACAGTAGGAAAATAATGGCACCAACACATACAGCAATTAAGACATTCATAAGTACTGTTCCCCAATTCCCAAACCAATTTTGGAAAAAGTCAGTCAATGGATTCTGTCCTGGTTTTGTAAGTTCAGAAGCTTGTTGTAAGATCTCCAAATGACTGTCTATATCATGCTCATTATCGGGAATAAAAGAACAACACTCCTCCTGGATAAGAGCGCAAGTACCTCCTTTCGCCGCTAGGGTGAAATCGAGCGCCATCCGATTCTGCAACACTACAGTCCTCATTGCAGTTAGCTCATCCGTCACCAACTCTAGCGCAGAAAAAGTTGCATTGCTCAGAGTTTCTAATAGTTTTGACAGTTTTCTGAGCTCCCAAATAGATTTTACTGTCCCATAAGCTGGAAGAATACCAGCCCAAGAAATAACATCATCGCCCAAGTCCATGTGTGACAGTCCCTTGCTGCTACTGTGGGCCAAATCGTGATGATAGATCCAGGATGCATCAACGTTACCTACGGGATTAACAGGTTTATTTACAGCACGCACATTTCGTATTTTACCTTGGGGAAGAGAAAATGTATGTCTTATAGCTGGTGCTAAATAGCCCAAAAAACAACTGCCTGACTAATTCATTGGCAACCATTTGTATGCTTTTTTACCACAGATAAAATAACAATCATTCACCTTGAGGGTGATATTTACTGGAATAGAATGATTTCCTTTGTCTTGTAGCCCTTTAAACAAAAGATCATACACAGATAACATTTTTTCAACAAAGCTTGTGACATTAATACGCCCTGTACTATTAATAAGCACTCTTATAGGCCTGAAACTTGTTGCACAGTGCCCATCTATTGTACAGTTATGAATTATGGTTACATTACATTGACTCCATCCAACCTTAATTTTTCCAGATTCTGGAAACATACAGTTCCATTCTGACGACCCATGAGGGGTAATGCTATTTTGTCCTTTAAGGCTACCTCTGAAGTTTCAAATAGTAAATTAGTCCATGTATCATCTGCCCCCAAAGGTACTGTACCTAACATCAGACCACCATGTACAGTAGGGATAGCTGTGCATATCCAACAATTTGAAACATTAAAAGACAAAGCATATGCATATTTAATAGCTTGGTACGTATTAAAGGGTGGATGCCAAGCTGTATTTTCGTCTCTCTTCACTTGGCTAGTTTCGTTTGAAAATAAAAATGGCCAAAACAGAAAAACAACACTCACACTTACTAGTAACAAAATTATTTTGCAATGCCTTTGTGGGAAGGGCTGCTCCCTTCCGGTATTGTTTTTCATTGCTACAATAGTCAAAAAATTTACACAGACAGAACTACTACTCAGTGTTCCTCAGGGGAACTCATTTTTTTTCTAGCTCAAACTGTTTAACAATTTTGCAGTGTGTCAGGTGGATCCACGATGGTCGCTCCTTTATTCGGACTACTGTGGGTGTCTAAATCAAAACCTGGTATGGACCTTCCCACTTCGGTGAGGCCCACGTCTTTCTTTTGACAATTTTAATCCATACCCACTCCCCCGCTTTCACTTCCAGGATCCTGTTGTTGTTCTGATCTGAAAAATAATCATTCGTTAGAGAAGTGTTAGTTTTTGTCAGCATTTTCCTCATGTACTCTGCTATGTCTTCACCCCCCTCACGTTCCGCAGGCAAAAGACCTTGCCACTGCAGGACGTAACAAGGTCTCCCGTATAGTAGTTCAAATGGTGTGACCCCTTTTGAGGTGGGAGTGGTACTCATAGACAGAAGTGCCAGAGGTAAGCAGTTTATCCAAGACTGATGTGTCTCGGCCATGAGTTTACGTAACTTGCCTTTGAGAATGCCATTATGGCGTTCAACCAACCCTGCTGACTGTGGGTGGTAGGCACAATGGTGTTTTAACCCGATCTGGAAAACGGCAGCCAGTTTTTGAATAACTTGGTTTACAAAATGTGTACCATTATCAGAATAGATGCGTGTAGGTAGCCCAAAATGAGGGATAATGTTATTTGTAAGGGCCTTGGCTACCGACAATGCATCTGGGTGTGCTACCGGAAAAGCTTCTACCCATTTTGTAAAAGCATCAATAATGACTAACACAAATCGCTTCTGTTGAACAGGAGTTAGTTCAATGAAATCCATACAGATTGTGTGAAATGGATACGGAGGCAGCGGGAAAGCTGCTGGAGTGATCCGTACCCCACCACCATGGTATCGTGCACAAAGCAGGCACGATAAACAAAATCGTTTAGCATACGCTATAAAGCCCTTGGTCCAGAAAATTCGCTGGATCATTTGAACCATGGCAGCAGGGCCCAGGTGCGATGGGCCGTGCGTCGCTAATGAGGCATACCTAAAAAGGTTCGTTGGCAAAACATACTTGTCATTTGGACCTACAAAAACTCCCTGCTTCTGAATAGCCCCATATTTAACCCATCGCTGTTTTTCCTGAACTGTACTAAGTTCCTGCATTACTTGTAAAGTTTGAAGATCAAACTTATCTGTAGGAGGAAGTTCCTTCTGTGTGGTCTCGAGTGCAAAAGTAGAGGTTAAGGCTACACTTTTTGCAGTTTTGTCAGCTAGTGCATTTCCAAGTGATACTGGATCCTTGGCATTTGTGTGTGCTGCGCACTTACAGATGGCCAATCCCCGTGGCAGTTGGACAGCTTGTAAGAGGCTTAGGATTAAATCCTTGTGGGTTATTTCCTTTCCTGAGGCCGTAACCATTCCCCTATTTTTCCATTGCTGTGCAAAGACATGGACCGTGGAAAAAGCATACTGACTATCTGTGTAGATAGTAACTGCCTTATCCTTGGAAATGGTGCATGCTCTGGTCAAAGCAATCAATTCAGCCGCCTGTGCGGACAGGTTCCTGGGGAGAGGTTTTGCCTCTACTACCTTAGTCTCAGTTGTGACTGCATAACCCACTTGTGTAATACCTGCCTCATTCTTACGTGCTGACCCATCTACGAACAGGGTCCAATCTGAATTTGCCAAAGGCTGATCCTTAAGGTCTGGTCTTGGTAAGACATTAGAGTGTATTAAGTCTAAACATACGTGAGGGGCACCGTCATCAGCTGTAGGTAACAGCGTGGCTGGATTAAGAGTAGTGCATCGCTCAATGATCATGTGTGGTTGTGATAACAACGTTGTCATGCAGGACAAATGTCTGCTAGGAGAGAGAAAGGTAACTTTATCCTGTAGAAGTATTACCGCGACAGAGTGCGGTACTCGTAAAGTAAGGTCATGAAACAAAACTAGGGTTGCAGACGCCTGCACAGCCAGTGCAGCTGCGACTACTGCTTGTACACAGTGTGGCAACGATCGTGCCACTGTGTCCAGTTTACTGGAATAAAAAGCTAATGGTCTCAACTTATCCCCATAAGTTTGCAACAGAACCGATGTCATAAAGCCCTGCTTACAATCTACTGTCTGAACAAAAGGATGTCCTTCAAGAATGCAACTGCAGTCATAACATGTGGGTTGTCCTGCCTCAGGCAGCCCTCGGTCGGCCGGATTCCAAAGTCTGGGTCCGGCGTCGGCTGATGTCGCATTTCTCTCCGACGTCAGAGTGGCTGGAGTACATAAGCATCAGCCGACGCCATTTTCTTCAGTCTTTCTTGCCGCGCGGTACCCAAAGCAGAAGCAGTTCGCAAGTGCCGGTCGGTCAGCTCCTGTATTTATCGATACCGAAGTCATCAAAAAAGCTAAGTACCCCGTTGGGGACCTTTTCTTGCCTCAGCTGATGTCAGAGATAACTGAAAAAGTTAACAATTGTCTTTCTTGTGCTAAACAAATACCTCATAAGGATTTCCACTCTTACTGTCTTCCTTGCCTGGGTCCAGACCACGACGTCTCGGCCTGTGTAGCCTGTGCTCGCTTCAACAAGCGCACTCTCAGGCGCCGGGCGGAGTTCGCTGAAGACTTTTTCGCCGATAAATTTGCTTACACCATGCCGTCGGATCTTCCGACATCGCAAACTCCCAAAAAGCGAAAAGACCGGGACCAACATCCTCGGCCCGCGTCTACCTCCGACTCCATGCCAAAACCTAGCACGAGTGCTCCGGTTCCCTCTGAGACGGTCTCTCCACCGCTCCGAACCGAAGACACCGCATTACCGACTACTCCGATTCCGGACATCACTCCGACGCCAGTTATCGATTTTCCTCTGGATACCGAAACAGAGGAAATGCCCGAGACCATTGCTGTAGACAAGGTCACTCCTGCACGTGGAGCTGCCAGGCCTCCTATGGCCATGTCTATTAAGGCCTACACTAGGGCTAAGGCAGCCAGCAAAACAAAGCATATTACTTCTAAATCCTTACCTCAGCCTACTCCAGAGACACAAATTATGTCCATGGCTGCTGATTTAATTTCCATGATTAGAGGTTCACAGGCCCATCCTGAGAGAGGATCCCAGCCTCCTTCTGATAAAAGGCCCCGGGTTGAACCCTCTGAACCTATTCCTTCAGATGACGGTTCTGAGGGCTCTATCCACTCTGATGATCAGGAAGAGCTCTTCCAGACCTATGAGGACTCGGATGCAGGAGATTCCATACCCTCGGCCTCCCCTCCTGAGGATATTTCTTTTGGGGAAGTTCTGCACACCATGAGGGAACATTTCAAGTGGCAGGGTCAGGAATATTCTGATTCTAGGAAACGCCTGAGGACTTTCTTTAAGAAGCCCCAGCACAGGCCCTTAGCTATTCCTCCTGTACTTGATGTTCTTGATGATTTATATTCTGACTCTAGTGCTACCCCTGATTCTCTTCCTCCTGCTCCAGCCAAGCCAGACAGGTATTACAGGGTCCCAGAAACTCATTCCCATTTATTCAGGGCCCATTCTGCTGATTTGGAAACTATTTCACAGGGGCCTAAAGGGGTTTCAGCCTCCACCTCTAAAAATCCGTTGCCCTCCAACAGGGAGGCTAGATCATTAGAGAGATGGGACAAAAAGGTTTACACATCCACTACCTTATCTATGAGAGCTTTCAATTGCCTTTTTCATATGTTACAATATCAGGATTACCTTTTAGAAGATTTACAAAAAACTTTAGCCACTCCTGATCCTTTAGACAGGAAGTCTTTGCAGGAAGCTGTACATAACACTCAGCAAGTAAGCAATCACTTCCTGCAGTGTGGATATGATGCACTGGAAGCTTCATGTAGGGCAACTATGACAGGGGCAGTCATTCGTAGACATGCTTGGTTAAAAGATCAACCTCTACCAGACCATGTAAAAGCAAAACTTCTGGATGCACCTTTGGAAAAGAACAAGCTTTTTGGTGCCAATGCTAAGGATGTGTTAAAGACCATCGAAGAAAAAGCAAAATCAGTTCAGACGGTGAAAGATTTCCTCCAGGTTCAACCCCCCAGATTCAGTAGGAATTGGCCTTCTAAAAACTGGTCCTTTCCTAACACAGAAAAGTTTCAAAGGGGTAAGAACAGACGTGGCCGAGGAAGAGGCCAATACAGAGGCCCTTACAGGGGACGACAATGGCAGCCAGGAAACCAAAGAAGTGGCGAGGGGTTTCGCCTGCCCCACAACCACAATCTCAATGACTTTCCTCTACTACCGCCTACCAGGGAACAAAAAGAAGCTCCCTTGGGCGGGAAATTATCTCTGTTTGCAGAAAATTGGCACAGACTGACAAAGGACAAATGGATTTTGGACATTATAGACCGAGGGTACAGGTTTCATTTTCATACCTTACCAAGAAAACAAGGCATGCCAAACCTACCACAAAACCAGAGGGCAGAGGCTATCAAGCAAATCACTCTGCTGACTCGAATGAAAGCAATAGAAAAAGTTCCACAACAAGAACAAGACCAGGGGTTTTACTCAAGACTGTTCCTTGTTCCAAGAAAAGAATCTCAATGGAGACCAGTACTGGACTTGTCCGCATTAAACACATTTCTCATAGTACCAAAGTTCAAAATGCTGACTCTACAGCAACTTCTTCCCATGCTGGGCAAGGGGTCTTGGCTGATTACTCTGGACCTCAAGGAGGCATACCTGCATGTCCCTATCAGACACAGTTGCAGAAGATACCTCAGATCTCTTGCAGGGCCAGAGCATTATCAATTCTCAGCATTGCCATTTGGCTTATCTACTGCGCCCAGAGTATTCACAAAATGCCTGGCTTCAGTAATTGCTCATTGCAGGCTCCGGGGGATGCAAATTTACCCGTACCTGGAAGACTGCCTGATACAAGCGGACGACAAATTGATGTTAACAAAAAACCTGAATTATGTCATACGATTACTTCAAGCTCTGGGATACACAGTCAACTTCCAAAAGTCAAGACTGCAGCCATCCCAGCAAATAATCTTCTTAGGAGCCAAACTAGACACAGCCTCTCAGATGGCTTACCTGACAGAAGACAAGCAAGAGAAGTTAACTCATTACTTCAAAGGTTTAGCAAAACTCACCCAGATTACTGCAAGGAGATTCCTACAGGCCCTGGGTTACATGGCATCCTGCATTCTTCTGGTTCCATTAGCAAGACTACACATGAGAAAGCTTCAATGGTACCTAAAAAGTATTTGGTCTCAACACAGCAACAACTTGGAGACAATCATTCCGCTCATTCCATGCCTACAACAGGAATTCCTATGGTGGGCCTCGGTGAGCCAGGCAAACACAGGTATGTCATTCAAAAAACCTCAGATAACACAGACCATGACCACAGACGCCTCAGACCTTGGATGGGGGGCGCACATGGAAGGCAGGTGCATACAAGGACAATGGTCTCCAAAGGAAACACATCTGCATATAAACCAAAAGGAAATGCTGGCAGTAATGCATGCCATCGAGGCTTTTCAACACCAACTCCAGCAAGGCCATTTACTGATACGGACAGACAACACCACTGTGATGTGGTATATAAACAAGCAAGGGGGCACCCACTCTTACCCCCTTTGCAGACTGACAATGCATCTTTGGGAAAAATCACTGAGCCTAAACATCCAGTTACAATCCCAGTTTGTTCCAGGAAAAGACAATGTGTTGGCGGACAGCCTAAGCAGGAATTTCACAGATCCACACGAGTGGAGGTTACATCCGAAGGCCTTCAGACAACTCACTTCGACATGGAGCAAGCCAGAAGTGGACCTATTTGCCTCTCATCTCAACCATCTCCTACCAAAATTCTGCACAAGGACATACCATCCAAAAGCTTGGAAAATAGATGCCCTCTCATTCAACTGGAACTCCCTAACAATCTATGCATTTCCACCTCTGCCACTGATGACCTCAGTATTACTAAAGATCAAAGCAGAGAGACCCAAGGGAATCATAATTGCTCCGGACTGGCCAAGACAACACTGGTACCCATTACTACGGAGCATATGTCACACCAGGAGGTGGGCCCTTCCCTAATGGCCTCTACTTCTGACTCAACACAACTTCGAAACAGTGCACTCAAATCTACAGACACTGCAGCTAACAGCCTGGGAGATCCCATAAATAACTTCAGCCTATCTCTCTCCAAGGAAGTACAGCGGATACTAACAGAGGCTCGAAGACCATCCACCAGAAAGGTTTATTTAGCAAAGTGGAAAAGATTCAGCAATTGGAATTCCAGCAAGGGTCATGATGCATCATTGTTGAACATCCCACTCATCTTGGAATATTTGGCAGATATGTTAAAGAACGGACTCTCATACTCTTTCATTAAGATACATGCATCTGCTATTTCAGCTAGATACAACACTGATCCTCCTGTTTTTTCACACCCTTTACTAAGGCAATTCCTCAGGGGAATCAAGAACATTAAGCCACCAAGAAAGGCCCCAGTTCCAGCCTGGGACCTCAATTTTGTCCTAGAAAAACTGACTCTACCTCCATTTGAGCCAGCAGCTTCAGTTGACTTGCAATTTCTCTCATGGAAGACGGCTTTCCTGTTGGCAATTACATCAGCAAGAAGGGTTTCGGAGCTACAGGCCCTAATGGCAATACCACCCTTTATTATTTTTCACAGAGACAGGGTTTCATTAAGGACCAACCCTACCTTTATGCCAAAGGTGGTATCTAGGGTTTCTTTAAATCAAGCCATTCATCTGCCTGCTTTCTTCCCCAATCCTGAGAACAAGGGGGAAAGACTGTTGCATACCTTGGACATTCACAGACAGCTTCGTTACTACCTGGACAGAACCAAGGCCAGTAGGAAGTCTGAACAACTTTTTGTAGCTTACGCCCCTGCAGTACAAGGAAAAGCAATTTCAAAACAGACTATTTCAAAATGGATTGGACATTGCATCAGATTCTGTTATTCCTTTCATGGAAAGACTGTTCCAGCCAATGTCAGACCACATTCCACCAGAGCTACAGCCACCTCTACAGCATTCCTAAGAGGGGTGCCTACTAAGGACATTCTAGAAGCTGCTACATGGAGCTCCGTGCATACATTCTCCAAACACTACAATCTCCCTCTATACTCCAGATCCAGAGCAGGCTTTGCTTCCGCAGTCCTGCAGGGTTTGATTGCCACACCATCTTTTTCCTAGAGAATTCCTCCTCCCCCAGCTAAGCTATGGTATTCTACCCACATGTTATGACTGCAGTTGCATTCTTGAAGGACATAGTACAGTTTTGTACCTACCATAAATGTAGATGTCCGATAGACATGCAACTGCAGTCGGATTTACCCACCATCCATACCCCTCTATGCCTAGGGTCCACTCCTATCCCTGTTTTCTCTTAGCTGGGGATATCTGTTATAGTGTATTTGTTTTATTGCTCATTTATTTGTTTGGAATCCTGTTTTTTTTTTTCTTCCAATTTGATTACAGCCTTCCTTGGAGGGCACCTGGCATCTGGGGCAAGAAACACTGAAGAAAATGGCATCGGCTGATGCTTATGTACTCCAGCCGCTCTGACGTCGGAGAGAAATGCGACATCAGCCGACGCCGGACCCAGACTTTGGAATCCGGCCGACCAAGGGCTGCCTGAGGCAGGACAACCCACATGTTATGACTGCAGTTGCATGTCTATCGGACATCTACATTTATGGTAGGTACAAAACTGTACTTTTTGTATAGTCAGGGAAGCTAAGTGTTGCAGATCCTGCTATCAGTTGCTTTACCCTAGTAAATGCCTGTATTGCCTTATCTGTCCATTGCAGCGCGTCATGTGCTGCCATGGGAAGTGCAAAAATAAGTTCTGAAAGTGGACTCACTTCCTCTGCATAATTGGGAATCCAACTACGACAAAAGTTAGTTATTCCTAAAAATGACATCATTTCTTTTTTTGTACTGGGCATTGGTGCCTGTAAAATAGCTTCTTTTCTACAGTTATCTAGTTGTCTACCAGCATTTGAAATGGTATAGCCTAGATATCATACTTCAGCTTTACAAAATTGTAATTTAGATTTGTTTACCTTATGTCCCTCTTTAAGCCAAGAAATGCAATAACCGAATAGTTTCGACTCACAGACAGCCTCCATGGGTGCAGCCAGTAAGATGTCGCCCACGATAACAGTAGATGACAGCCATGCTCGGTTGAAACTGTGCCAGGTTTGTTGACATTTCTTGCGAAAAGATTGTAGGCTCTCACAATATCCCTCAAGGCAGTCTTGTGTATGTGTACCGCTTGCTCATAAACGTAAAAGCGAACCAAAACCTACTAGCTTCCTGTAGAGGGATGGAAAAAAATGCGTTACTGATATCAATGACAGAAAAATACTTATCTGTGGGAAGGATATCATTTAACAAAACAGATGGATCTGGGACCATAGGAGCCCTTGGTACCACAGCAGCATTCACAGCTTGCAGATCCTGTACCATTCTCCAGGTCCCATCCGGTTTCCTTACTGGGAACAAGGGTGTGTTACACGGTGAATCTGTGCATGGAATTAAAACCCCAGCTTGTAATAGAGCCGTGATCACTGGTAGAATGCCTTCTTCTGCCTTTTTACTTAACGGATACTGACGCTTGTGAGGTCTAAAATCGGATTTTGGAGTTATTTTAACCTGTCCTGCTGTTTTTATTAGCCCAATGTCATGTTGCCCGCGGGACCATAAGGAGTCTGGCACTAATTGTAACTTTAATTCTTCCTGCGGGGTTAGGAGATATAGTCAGAATGGGCCTCCCCCGGGTGGCGTTAGCCTGTCTTCGCGGAGGTGCACTGTGGGTCTAGCCTGGGTGACCCAATTTAGCCTTTGTACCTGAACTCCTTTACATGCCAGTTGTTCTGGCGTCATTTTAGCCCATTCAGTAACTTTCCTCCCCACCAGATACCATGCCATTTGTTCTTCCCTTGTTACAGAGACATGTGCAATAGAATTATTGCGAAAAAGTAACTGCATATCTGTTGTAAGACTGCATGTAACTGCAGAATTTCCTGCTTTATCCCAATATAGATTTTGTAACAAGATTTTTGTGACCTTGTGTTTAAAGAATTGCTCTTCATATTTGTCGTCTGGTCCTACATACTTTCTGTAGTACATTGTACAGTGTAGTTGTTTAGCTACCACTGGCAGTTGTGTGCCATATTTGCTTAAGGCCAAATTAGTTAGCTCATTTACTACATTTTGTGGTCCAGTTTCGACAAGATCATTACTGTACCAGTAGTGTAAATCACCCTGCCCCACCTGTAACATAACATCTTGAATTTCCACTCGTTTGGCTAGAATCCCTGATGCAGTCGGCACAGCTGCTATGCCAAACACATGCATTAAATCTCTCCCTAATAAGTTTACAGGGCAAATTTTGGAAATAATGACTCGAAACCTGATAGTTTGGTTAGTTTCAGGGTCCGTTAACCATAAGGGTTTAGATAGTGGTTCTTTATAAATCCGGCCATTTGCTGCCTTGACTAATACATGGTCATCAGAAGTTACATCGGATGGTACTGCAGAATTTTTTAGCAGGGTCCTGGAGGCCCCTGAATCACACAAAAATTCTACATCCTTTCCTTCTACTTGAAGTGTTATTATCGGTTGTGCTTCTAGCTGCATAGTTACAGCCAGCGCTGTTAAAGTAACAACCTGATATTCGCCTTTGTCTGAAAAATCAGTCATTTCATTCTCCCATCCTGCACATTCTCCCTTACCCTCTTCGTTTACGTCCTCAAAAGCTTCCTCTTCACTCTGCCTTATTGAGTCTGGCCCATCAGCCTTTTTGTCCAGGTCTGATTCACCTCCACCACCATCATATAGTCATGCTGACTCGTGATCCGGGGTGGTTTTAGCTCTTTCAGAAGACCGGCAATCCCTCGCAAAATGTCCCTTTTTACCACATTTGAAACATTCTCCTCTTTTCTGTCTGCCTTCATAATCTTCGGAATGTCCCACATTCCCTCTTCCTCTGCCCCTTCCTCTACCCCTGTTAGTCGGACCTTGCAGTAGCATAAGTGTCCCATCTTCACTCACCGTAAAGGTTTGAGCTGGTTTCCTTTTTCTTTCTTCTAAATATTTTTCTGCATGTCTTGCATACTCTAGTAAGGGTTGCAGACGTGCCGTCCTATGATCTATCATATGTTTGTGAATGAAGTTACTGATTGCAGTTTTACATCCTTTTAAAAAGGCATTTTTTAACTGTTGTTCATAAGGTGAATCATTTTTTTTGATTGGGTGGTTTGCTCATTCCACTATGGTTATCAAAACACTGGGTAAGTCTCTGCAAATAGTTGTCTACTTTTTCATCGTCTTCTTGTACACATCTATTGATACAGGTCCAGTCTGCCCTGGGCTTCCATTTATCCATAATACGGGTTAGTAAATTCTTAACCTGCTTGTGGTGTGAGTCTGAATTGTAGGCAAGTGGTCTATCATTTTCCCTGGTTATGGGGTCCCAGTCCCCACAGACCAGGTGCCAGTCGGGACCCAAAATTTGTCAAACTACTTGCTCCAGCTCTACGCCATTTAGCTTATAACTTTCTATCATGCCTGCGATATCTTCACAAAACTTGGTCATATCTAACCTAGGGTGTGGTATTCCTTCTACAGCTTTTCGAATGTCTTCCCGTATCCAAGGTCGGTAAACTAAAATAGTGGGACCTTGACCGGGTGTTCCTGCCTGTGGGTTTGCTACTTCTATAAGGGGATATGAGTCTGTAGATACCGTATTTGATGCAGCTTCTTGCATTTCAGCTTCCTTACGCATCCATTCTGATTTATCTATATTACGGTTCTGGAGTTCCAGGGTTTCACCTACTTGTTTTGTCAGTACTACGGGGGGGTACAGTTTTGTCCTGATTCTCCATGTCACCTTCCTGATACTGGGGTGGACTAACCATGTCTTTTGTAACTTCGGGATACAAGGGCAGGGCTGTCGGTTTACGACAGGCAACAGATGTCTCGTCATCCTCTTTGAGGACAAAAAATGCATCTTTTGCACTCGAGCCACCATTTCCCTTATTTGAAAATTGTTTCCTATGTCTCTTATTAGCTTCTTCTAACCATTTCTGTGCTTGAGGAAATCCTACCTTTTTTTTGTTTCTTAACCTTACCTCCTGTGTCCCTGCGCAGGTCTCTCACTAGATTTTGACATTCTGACTTATTCAAGGTACCACTAAACCCATAGTCTTTCTTCCATTTTTTCATATATTTCAAGTTTTTCGGATGTAATTTAAACATATATTCCTCATCCTCAGTCCTTTTATTTAAGCAGCCCTTCCTAACACAACAACTGCTCCCTATTCCCATTTTTCTTATTTAAAAGAAAAACTGTTTCCTTTTCCTGAGATCTCTACCGGTCTTTTGTAAAAATTTTAAACAAAAGAAATTCCTTTATGACTAGTCCCTTAAAAAACTTTTACAAATAAAAAAAATGCTTACCTTACTGGGGATCTTCCGCCCTCGTTCGTCACTGTCCCACGGATCGAATCTAAGAGTGACTGGCCTCTACTTACGACTTCTTCGTCGGAGGTCTTTCCGTTCAAGGGAGCCCGAGATTCGTTCTCCCCTTCCTGTACAGGTTTTTCAGTCCCTCTTATGCGATTCGTACCGTGAAGAGGTGGCCCCACGTTCTTGGGCGCCAGAAATGTCAAAAGATTTTAATACTCTTAACATATACTGGAAGAATCACGCAGCAAAAAGGTAGGGCAAAAAAGAGTTTATTTTACATGCATGGAGACCTGCCACAAAGTTCTTGGTTGTCAGCAGTCTAATTTCTATACACTTTACATGGGTTTTATACCCTCTTTTGTGCATACACAGCAGCTGGTTACTAGACAAGGAATTTCAGTCAAGGCTATAAATTCACTCACTGGAGCCTTAGATGGTAAAAAGTCAGACACAAGATAAGTTGGTGCCTACATCAAGGTAACATCTATGCACTCCTCCTTGGTCAGAGGTCAGTCCCAAGATAGGCCTGTGCCTGGACCAAAGTAACATCTGTGCATTCCTTTCTGGTCAGCAAATTCCTTACAAGAAAAACAACTCATTTTAGCTTATTTCTTTGCACGCAATGTAGTTTCACATTTTAACCCTTCCTATACAGGATACAAAGATGTTGAACACAAAGATTCTTACTACAGATACGCTCAGTATTTCCAAGTGCAGACCTCTCTGAGTCAAGTGCACAGGGAATGCATTCAGCCCAGGGTTTGGATGTCTCTATATCGGTCTCCCTCCAAGTCCTCCATAAGACTCCCCACTGGTACACCTCCAGAGTTATGTCCTCAGCCGCGTGTCCAAACGTAGTCCTCCAGCATGCTCTCTGTGAACCCAGTGCTTTGTGTCCATGCCCTAAGTATCTGACACATACACTCTTCAAGATTTAATTTTCACACACACACACACACACACACACACACACACACACACACACACACACACACACACACACACACACACACCTGGGAAAGGCTGGCACAGATTACAACTCTACCAACTTTGCCCAGACTATAAGGTAGATTTACTGCCACCAGTCGGTTACTATAAGGCTCTTAAAAGGGTATCCAGTTATGCTGAGTGAAGTTAATATTAATACAAATGACAGCAGTTGATCAAGACAGCTAGGCTCTCTGGAGTGGCCCACACAGTGTCACCAAATAAATATAAGTACTTTCAAAGGTTAGATGCTTTCTGCAAGGACCAGCCACAATGAAATATTTAAATATATTTAATAATGATAAAAGAATATGTAAATATTGAATATAAATTTACAGTAAACCACATTCAGATCACAGGAAAATTTAAAATGAACACTGATGGACAGACTCAGACAAATAAAGAAAAATAATATCTGTACTAAGTTTCACTATATTCCTGATTAATCTAAAAGAATTACTGTTCCCTAGTTCAGTTACTTCCTACCACAAGGCAAGATGCTGTGAGTGAGGGTCTTTCTAGTCTGAGATTTATGTTTGCAACACTAAAATACAATTTCCAAGAGGGCCAACAGAATGAACTCATCTTTTCACCTGAGTCTTAAGTTCTCACAGCTCTCCCCTTTGAAGCTGAGACAGGAATTTAGCATAGATGGCTGCAACACACATCCAAATGCCCGGCCATAGCAGTGCCTGGGACCTCCTCTCTTTCTACAGAGCCAACGAACAAAGGCTTTTTCCCAGACCCAGTGTCTCTGGTCCCATGCAACACTGGGGTGCCGTTTCAGTGGCCCAACAGCTCATCCACATTTCCACCACTCTTCTCAAAACAAACCAGCTGGCCAACCATTGCTGTCCCTGTTTTCTCTACCAAAACACATACATTCAATTCAGCTACAACAATGCATGTATATTTCTCTTCATTGCAGCAGGGTGCACTGTTGATACATCTAAACACAAGCAGACCTCACAAATACATGTTCAGCTCAAGCATCTGTGCAAGTCAGTTCAATATAAAATTACACAGATTTCTAATACATTTATATCACAAGCATCTTGCATAAACCTGCTTGATATTCAAAGGACATATCATTCTTTACAAAACTCCAGCTGACTATGCTGGCACTTGCCCATATCATCACATGGGTAACTAGTTTAGAGTGGATAATAAAGCTGAAAGCCTTTAAAGGTAAATTTGTGGTGAATGAACTGTTGGTTAAAGGTAACTTCATAAGTCGACTAAGGAAAAAGACAATGTCATACCTTAACATTATCTTGTGGAGATAATGAGATAAATTAGTACGAATTATCAGAAGTATATTAAAAGCCTGTAATTCTAGTTTTGTCTGGGAAAAATTTTAAATGTACCATAAAAGGACATTTTAGCTGCTTATGGTTGACACTGGTCATAGTAGGTGGAGAAGAAATGATGACTCTCTCCAGTGACAGGATAAGAGGCCAGTGGTTCACATCACTGCTATGTGTACATAAGTAAATGCAAAAATAAAACACATGAATTTATGCTGTCTTGGCCTTGCCATGTAATGTGGCCATAAAGTTGCATTTTGGGAAAAGATAACGGAGACAAAGTCAGTTAGTAGAGTAGGCCCTTGTGGTCATTTTTGGGTATAACAGATTATAAAATGGCTTCCCTAGACTTCTGAAACATGATCTCCCCAAGTTTTCATTTGCAAGTACATTGTTTCCTGTGTTAAAATTGCAGATAACTATATTCAGTAGGAATTTATTGTTGTTGCAGTATTTGACAGTGATTCCTTTGTTTTGGGGATATTCAGGAGATTATTCCCTTCTTTGTGTTTATGCCACTGTAGAGTTGGTGTATATATAAGTTCAGGTGCGTGTGGAGGTCTTGTCTCCCTTGTGAAAATACTTCTAAATTTGTTCATCAGTTTAAACCCTGAGCAGTTTAACTCTGTTGGATGAGTCCTTTGAATGTTGAGTGTTGCTGATTAGTAGGTGGAGGTTATGAAATACTTATGTTACTGTAGTGCTGCATAAACAAAGGTATAGTGAGAGAAGTTTTATTTTTCTGTTGTGGATAAAATTGTCCTTTAATGGTGTGCTGGGAATGCTTTATTTGACTATTGTCACTGTTCATCAGATTTCATTTTTACCATTTTACCATTTCTAAGATTTAGATGTGGGAGACTATTTTTATTCATTGAAAGTGTGGCTGCATTCTTTTTGCATTATCATATTACGTAGCTGTCCTCCCACCCCAGCAGACTGACTTATGGATATTACAGGCCATGTTATGGTGTTTCCCCATCAGCACACCTGGATTTAGTCATTCAGTCATCACTAGACTTTGAAGCATTTAGGTAAACACCTAACTTTTAATTTACTGGAATTAAAAAACAGGAACTAAAAATGATGAGGTTATCCCACCAGGGTACAACATACTTAGACTAGACTGTAACACCAGGAAAGGTCTAGGAGTAGCAGTTTTGTTTAAAAACACAATAGCTATCACACTAGCCTCACATCAATCCCCTTGTTCAATAATGCAGAAGCCCTAGTTAGCAAACTACAGCTTAACAAAAGTAAATCTATATTCATTGCCTGCATTTATATCCTCCCAGACAACAATGCAAATACCATAGAAGACTTCCTCCAATGGCTTTCCTACACATACCCCCATGAAACTATGGTGTTAGGAGACGTTAATATTGACTGGAACAATTGTTCCTCTGAATCTCCCACCACCCATATAAACCTTCACAGTTATACCCAACTTAATATCCTCACCCACCAGAATAAATAAATCCAACTACAAAGGCAGTATCCTGGACTGGATTCTTATCAACAGTCTCCCAGACCTGTATAACATGAGTACCCTCCCAGATGATATAAGTGACCACCTACTCACTTACATCATTAAGCATAAAGTAGATAACCACCACCAAGTTCTATATAAATCTATCAGAAACAACAAGAACTTTAACTCCACTGACTTTCAGAATGAACTCAGAGCATGCAATTGGGCCATACTTCAAGAGCTTCCACTAGATGATGCTGTAGCCTACTTTAATTCTAAATTCCTCTCCATTCTAGATTCCCATGCTCCTATCCGTACCCTTAGAGCTAAAACTAAGACTGCCCCCTGGCTCTCTAAAACAACCAAAACCAAAATCATACCAAGAAATAAAGCATGGGACAAATGACGCACCTCCAGAGACCCACTTGACAATATTAAATTCCGACAACTAAGGAATGATACTAAGAAAGCCACACTGTTAGCCAAAAAAACTTCTATCAACACCTTCAGCAAAAACACCAGAACAAACCTCAAAAATTTTGGGCAGGCATAAACAAACTGCTCCACCCTGGCCAAACCTCCACCCCTACCCCCTCAACTTGCGACCTTAAAACTCCAGAGGAAACTGTTAACATCATTAACAATTTTTTTACCAAAACCGTCCAATCACTAGCTAGCCAACTACCCCCCACCATCTCCTTTCAAAGCTCCTCCACAGCCAGTACCCCCACGCCCTGTCGTCTTCCAACCTGTGTCTACATCCACCATCCGATCTCTAATTAACAAACTAAAGCCCACTACCCTGGCAGCTGATCTCCTCCCACCAGAATATTTACAAAATGGGGTAGATGCCATTGCATACATTGTCTCGATCATAATAAACCGCACCTTGACTGAAGCCACTATCCCCTCTCTCTGGAAGGTTTCATTCCCCTTCATAAAGGAGGGAATTCTTTAGACCTCTCAAACTTCCAACCAATACTATCACCATTGGCCAAAATTATGGAAAAGTGCGTCCACAACCAATTAATGCACTATCTCACCCAAAATAAACTACTGGCAAACTGCATGGTTTTAGGCCACACCACAGCACCACATCAGCCCTCCTATCCTTCTCTAACTCTGTCAACATCGACCGAAACAATAACAAACGTACCTCTACTCTCTTCCTAGATCTCTCTAAGGCCTTTGATATGGTCAATCACCAACTGCTTCTCCATACCCTGAAGGAACGGTCACTGAACAGTAGCTCTATTAAATGGTTCCAATCTTACCTGTCTGATAGACAGCAAGCAGCTTTATGGCAGAATACCCTATCCACATGTCTACCCATTACTGTAGGAGTCCTCCAAGGCATACTAGGACCACTATTCTTCTCAGTCTTTATC